>NC_057811.1:8575812-8756011 GCF_018294505.1 Triticum aestivum | reverse complement strand
GGTACGCCACACCCCTCCCGATCAACAGGACCCCCGTTTCGACCGTAGGAGGTCCGTTTCGTCCGTTTTGCGGTACGCCACACCCCTCCCGATCAACAGGACCCCCGTTTCGACCGTAGGAGGTCCGTTTCGTCCGTTTTGCGGTACGCCAGACCCGTCCCGATGAACAGGATCCCGTTTCGAAGATGGCCGGTCGAACACAAGGCCGTTTCCTCCGTTCTGCGGTACGCCAGGCCTCGTTTCCATCGCATGTTCTGTCCAGGCCCTCCCGATGAACACGACCACGCATTCCGTTCCGACCCAGCCGATTGGCTCCCACGCGTTCCGTTGCCTCCCGATGAACACGACGCATTCCGTTGCCTCCCCATGAACACGACGCATTCCGTTGCCTCCCCATGAACATGACGACGACGCTGTTTCTCCGTTCCGACCCAGCCATGTCAACGAGCCCTCGCCGTACGTATGCGCGAGTAGGCGTTCGAGACCCCGCCCGTATGTACACATACGTGGCCATATTTTCTTTCTTGCACCCTGGCCGCTGTACGTACGTGTACATGCTACGTGCGCGCCTCTACTATGACACGTGCGCGCCTCTACATCCACCAGTATATATGTACGTACATGTTCGCGACCAGAATGACAACGCTACGTACGCTTCGACCAGGTGGGTCCCGACTGTCAGGCACTTCCTTGCGTGCGAAGATGTAGCTGGTGGGTCCCAGCAGTCAGGGGGCGAATCGTTTTTTCTGCCCGGACGCACTTCCTTCCGTGCGAAGATGTAGCTGGTGGGTCCCAGCAGTCAGGGGGGAATCGTTTTTTTTGCCCGGACGCACTTCCTTGCGTGCGAAGATGTAGCTGGTGGGTCCCAGCAGTCAGGGGGAAACGTTTTTTTCACGAAATACGGTTGCCCGTCCGGTGGGTCCCCGCTGTCAGGTGGAGGAATCATTATTTTGCGCGTAATAAGGAGGCACTTCCTTGCTGCGGCCGTGGACCCAGCTGTTAGCCTCTCCACGTACAATCCATGTCCGATGGAAGTCGTTCCTTGACCACGTTGACCACGCCGCGCCGAGAGCACCACGGCGGTGGACGACGGCGAGGACTAGGAAGGGGACGACTCGGAGCCGGGGAAGACGCAGCAGTGGATGCCCACGCGAAGAGGAGTACGAGGGTTCACTGGTTCGGCTGCGGTGTGAGGCTGCTGTCGCCGTAGAATAACAGGGGGTGTGGGTGAGTAGAGGGATGGCCTGGCCAGCGGTGGGATTAGTAGGGGGCGGTGAGGCCTCCGCGGCATCACAGCCGGCCGCGGGAGGCAGGAGCACGCGGCACGACCGGTGCTGGTTTGGGCGGCTGGAGCAAGAAGACCGGAGGTTGAAGAAGCACTACGGCCGTTGGATGAACATCGTACGGTAACAGGAGCTAGAATCGTTCATATTGACTAAGTTGACAAAGCCCTCCGCCCCCGTCAACTTGGTAGGCCCACAAGTCAGCCTCCCACTATGCTGGGTTCCAGCTGGCAGGGGGAGTATTCATTTTTTTTTTGTGCGTAATAAGGAGGCACTTCCTTGCGTGCGAAGATAGCTGGTGGGTCCGACATGTCAGCGGGGGGCACGTTATTTTCGCGAAATACAGAGGCCCTTCCGGTGGGTCCCAGATGTCAGGTTGAGGAATCATTATTTTGCGCGTAATAAGGAAGCATTTCCTTGTGTGCGGCCGTGGACCCAGCTGTCAGCCTCTCCACGCACGGTCTACTTCCGATGGTGTCGTTCGTTGACCACGTTGACCACGCCGCGCCGAGCGCATCCAAGGTAGTGGACGACGGCGAGGCCCCGGACAGCAACGAGCCGGAGATGGGAAGACGCGGGAGTAGAGTCGCAGACGAAGAGGTGTACGAGGGTTAACTGGTTCTAGTGCGGTGTGGTTCGGCAGTCGGTGGAGAAGAACAGGAGGTGTGGAGGGGTGGAGGGATGACCTGGCCAACGGTGGAGTAGCGCTTCATAGCGAAGCGTGCTAAGCAGAGCTGCTAGCAGCAGGAGGCGGGAGGTGGTCCCGGCGACGCTGGAGGAAGAAGACGAGAGATTGAAGATGGATGCCGGTCGTTGGATGTAAATCCAACGGCTAACATGTCAGAATCATTTGTTGACTAAATTGACAACGACTTGCGTTGGCTTCGACCTATTGGCCCACATTTCAGCCTCCAAAAATGTGGCACGTATTCAACCCATTTTTCAGAATTTACAGTCTTTTTTTTGCGCGGTAGAATTTACAGTCAATTTGATCTTTTTTTTGAACTACAGCCATTAGCTGGGCTAGGTGAACAAATAATGTAGCGTCCATGCTACCCATTTATTTTATTTCCTAAAAAGTTACAGGCCATTTGCACTATCTCGAAATACACGATTTTGCTGGGCTGATTCTAATTATAATGTTGGGTTGGGCCAGCAATGTTATCAAAAAATAAAAAGGGGCCGAGCATTTTTTATAAATATATTTAAATAATAAGTGATATTATTACATTCATCCTTAAATCTTACCAAGCTTTTGTACACAATCACTAGGATTTTCGTGCCAAAACAATCCAGGATTTTATTTGTTAAGAAATTATTTTTATAAGTTAATAAGATGTGGGATATTATTTTCTTACATATGTAAGTATCTGTTAAATATATGATGACAATAAAAATAATATATAATAACATATAAAATAATTTAAATATATATAATATAGTTAGAAGGGAAACATAAGTTGGACCTGGCGTTCCTACTCTTATATAGAAAAATAGAACAGCCGTCTGCGTTTTCTTCAAAAAAATACATAAATTGGGCTGCCAAAAATAAAACCTCGGATGGGAGGTCCATAGGCCGGTCGATACATGACGGCCCTAAGAAAATACAAATAGGCCTATGGACCTCCCATCCGAGGTCGTGGGCTGCGCATGTTAAAAATGAAAGCCTAGATGGGGCAGCCCAAAACCACGTCCAACACTTGCCAAAACTTCGTCCCTCGTTTTCTCTGTGTTTCGCACACTCGACATTGTGTGGGCATTTTGACTGTGCATCATATGAAGATGTGCTATGCATGAATGTTGATCAGCATGATGTTAACTGGCTGGTAGTTCCATTTTCGACCATGAATAAAACTTCCAACATGATGTTAACCCTGTTTGAAAAGGCCGTGTTAATATAAATGCTCTACCTCTGAAAGTTGCAGTTTCTTATCTGAAACTGAACTTGCAGTTTCTTATCTGAAACTGAAACTTGCAGTTTCTTCTCTGAGAATCACATTGTCTGCACTCTTATGCTCCTATGAAACTACATTTTTTAAGTGCTAAAAATAGATCTCTAGAATTCATAAAATACTTCATATGCTCAATACTGCAAATCTGAAATTCAAAAGACATTCATAAATGAAAGTACTCTCAAAATACAGAACACAAAACACAATTCACAACCTGCAAATACTGACAACCCTAAGCTCCTCCTGACAATTCACAACCTGCCCGACTATTGGGCTGGGGGGGCAGCCCCCTCCTATTCCTCGGCGGCAGACAGCCGCCCCGTGAGACGATGTGAACGGCGAGGGAGATGATGGCGGGGAAGCGTTGTCGGGCCAACTGCTTTTCTCCTCTTGTAGTTGGGTTCGGTCGACGAAGACTCCACCGGCTCGCTTTGGCAGGACACCCTCACAAACGGCACCCTGTAGATGCTCGATCCTTCAATCTCTGGTGGATGCTCCATCTGGGATCGATACTCCCACCACCGCTCCCTCATGATCGGATTCGGTGAATCTGTTTGCTCCATGGCCCAGAGGAGCAGCTCTATGTACTCCGGCGCGACTCCCTCCGGGAGTATCGCCGCCTTTTCGCTCTGTTGCAGATATTTGGCCATGGATGTCGCCGTCGCCGCTAGTTGGTCCTTGTTGTCAAACCAAGACTGTATCTCCAACATCCTAGCTAGCTTCACAGGGTCGCCGTCTGCGATCCTCACGTATCGGTTGTACTCCTCCATCGATCTACTTCTCCACAGCACCTTCACTCGCCGGCGGTGGTTTTTGAATGGAAGAGGAGAGGAGCAGCGCTGGTTTTGGATTAGAACGGGAGAGGAGCGACGCTGGTTTTGGACTGGAACAGGAGAGGAGGGGCGGTGGTTTTGAAATGGAAGAGGAAGGAGCGGCGCTGCATTTAGATTGGAACAGGAGAGGAGCGGCGGTGGTTTAAGAGGAGAAGAGCGGAAGAGCGGCGTTGGTCTTGGAAGTATTTTTTTGTTGTTTTGCGTATTTTGGGTCAAAGTTTGACCACGTACTGTATTTGACAAGCAAAATGTGAATGCATGTCACCAAAAATTGTATCGTTTGGTTCGTATCTGAATGTACTTTCAAATTATATTATTTTTGCAACGTATAACATATATTTTATGTGCGAAAATCATGGTCAATTATGACCCAGAATAAAAGGGAGACTAGTTAATGTGGGGTCGCTTTCTTAATTGAAGGGTAAATTGATTTTGATTTTGATCCAGTCACAGCGCGCCGGCCCTCTCGTCCAATCCTAAATCGCCGCCGCACGCTTCTCTCCCTCTTCTCCATTGCAAAACCACCTCCTCTCCTCTCCATCATCTCCATTCCAAAACCACCGTCTCGCCTCTCCCTCTTCTGATCTTCTCCATTGCAAAACCACCTCCTCTCCTCTCCATCATCTCCATTCCAAAACCACCGTCTCGCCTCTCCCTCTTCTCTATTGCAAGACCACCGCCTCTCCTCCCATCTTCCAAAGCTAGCACCGGACCACTCAGAAGGACATCTATGGAGAGGATGCAGCAGCGAATCAGGCAGATCGCCGACGGCGACCAGGCAAAGTTAGCCAGGTTGAAGGAGATCCTTAGTCGGTTTGACAATGAGTGGGAGATTTCGAGGACGGTCCGGGCCATGTGGCAATGTATGCGAAAGAGCGAGACGGCGGCGATGAGGGCGGCGATGTACATGTACTCCTCGACGGCAGTCATGCCGCAGTCCTCCGAGTTCATTGAGTATCTCCTCTGGGCGATGGAGCAGACATATTCTCCTGAGGCGACAGTCAGGCGGAGGTGGTGGGCGTACAGGTCGAAGGTCGAGCACCCAGAGGATAACAAATCGATCGAGTATGGAGTGCCGTTCGTGAGGGTGCAGAGCCAGCCGGAGCCACAGGAGTATTCGTTCTCCCACCGCAAGAGGAGGCCGGATGGCGTGACGTCGCTTCCCCGCCGTTCTCCACGGTTTCCTTGATGCTCGCCTCGTTTCAACGGCGGCGGTAGGGTTTAAGGTAAGCTTCACACTAACCTAATCTTCCACCTGCTCATGCTTACAATCAGTGTGACAGCTAATGAAAATCATGCTTACAATCAGTCTCCGAGTACTACGCCAATCACCCTAAAATAGCTCTGGACCTTTGGGTCAAAGTTGTGACACAGTGTACAAATAAAGAAAAATAGATTGGTGCTTCTTTCAGAAAAGAGTACTCCCTAGAAAACTGCCAATATAAGCTACTAGTATTTGGTTAGATGATTTGCTGCCGAGAAAGATCCGTCCACAGAGAGCGCCACACATCCCACTGGTGGTGGTGGATGCCAATGCGTGGATGCAGCATGGTTGGTGTCGGTAATTTTTACTTGGCACACCTCGCACTCTGCATATATGCCAGTTCCATACGTACATTTGTGCAGTTCCACCAAAATGCAGCTGAATAACCCTGTTTGCACAGATAATGAAAAAGCGTGATTACATTATAGTGGCACTAGTTGATGAAACACACAAAATAAATAGAAGAAAATATTGCGATAGTATCATAGTATGCCATGCTGCGAGGGCGAGATGGGCGCTGCGACGCCTCATACGGTACGCCTCATACTGGACATCGTCCCAAGTCTCCCAGATACACCTTCTGCCAGTGATGAACATCAGTGTACAGCGGTAGTACAAGGAGGCTCCTTGAGACATTCAAATCTCTATTTTTGTACATATCAACTAAAATTAAGCACCCCAGTTTGCAGAAACGCTTAAACATTAACAATGGGACTAGTTGATGAAACATACATTAACAAAGAGAAGCACTTTCTTTATCTACATTGGAAATGAAATGATAGAGATGACACTCGCTCTATTTTAACTATATTATTACTTCATTTTATCAGTGACACTAGGGTCGAGCAGGTGGCAAACGAGGTGTACCGTGCGTCGCAAGGATGGAGGCCGGGGGTGCTTAGACTGGGATGCTGAAGCTGGCTCTTTCAGTCACCAACATGGATGATTCAATTCATGGGACCTTTTGGTGCAGTTCACCTAAAATGAAGCAATGTCCCGTGAGCTAGCAGCTTCTTCAATTTTTTTAAGGAAAGGGCTCCAGCCCCGGTTCCATTTCCATCAGAAAATGAAACCCACAGAGCTTCTTCTTCATTAGTTGCAATAAAATTGAGCAACATCAAGGTTGGTTGTGAAGCTCCTGGAATGCTCAACTATAATTTGGATATCATTTGTGCAGTTCAACTAAGATCGAGCGTGAAATGTATATCTCTGTTTGCACAAAAAAGGTGGAAAGGAGGGTGACTAACAAGTGATGAAACATGCATCAAATGAAAAGAAGCATGTTCCTTATCTGAATGGCAATCCTACAAGGATAGTAGCAATTTCTAAAGCACTGGCATTGCTAGATATTAGTGTGGGCATTAGGATTAACTATGACAACCGTTAAATATGACATTACTTTGGGCACGGGAGAGTAGGCGGACCAGGACAGTTGCATTTCTAACGAAAAGAACCAACTTATCTTAATGGGAAATTTTAGCAGGACATGTAAAGAAGTGCCATTGATTCATATTACTGGAGGCATTACATTGAAAACAACATTGG
This sequence comes from Triticum aestivum, assembly GCF_018294505.1. Taxonomy (NCBI): domain Eukaryota; kingdom Viridiplantae; phylum Streptophyta; class Magnoliopsida; order Poales; family Poaceae; genus Triticum; species Triticum aestivum. The sequence goes on along the minus strand of NC_057811.1, from coordinate 8,749,134 downwards.
TTTAACGTGTCATTACTTTTAACAGCGCGACTGCTACATTTTACCAGTGGCATTACATAAGAGTGGCTCGAGGCAACAAACATCAGAACAGGATATCTGGGTTGGTCCCATTTTTGTTCGGTATAGCCACCTTATACTGTGTGAGGCTAGCAAATCTAGTGCTGGACTTACTCTGTTGACTTGTCCCCCAGTCCCCACTTTCTTTCCTTTTCCAACCAATAGATCGGGTTTATATTGAGTTTGTACTGCGTTTCCCTTTATTTCCCTATTAGACCTAGAGACCAGTTGGATAGCTAGTCTCTACTACTTTTCGCCCCCATTATTTCCTCTTTCGGCCAAGTCCTAGATTCAGGTAACAAATCCTCCCCCACCCCCACCCCCTTTCTTCCTTGTTTGAACCAAGTAGTACTAGATTCGAGTGCATGAACTAGTTTTACCTCTTAAACGTAAAAAAAATTAGGTGGTTTTCAAACAGCCGATCGATCCTAGCTACGAGGGGGCCTGAGAAATAGTAAAAGATACAAATGCAGCGACGTCAGGAGCTCGGGAAGTAGAGCAAGGCCAGTTTCGAAGGAAGTTATACCTGATGGTCGCCGGGATGTCGCTAGGTGGGCGGCGGGAGGCCGGATCTGCCCACTCTACGGCAGCGAGGAAGAAGGGGTCGGAGGCCCTCCCTCGCCAGCGGTGCTTGGGAGAGAACGGCAAGGCAGGCTGATTGGGACGCGCCCAGCAGTGGGTAAGAGCCGTCGCCGAGGACGACCGCGTGAACGTTGCACCTTCTCACCTTCCCCGGCGGAGAGGATCCGGCTGGATCTGTGACCAGAGGTGAGCAGAGAGAGATAGAGAGTGTGTGGCCACCGCTGTCGTGTTTAGATCTGGAGAGGCCGAGACAGTGTGAAGAGAGCAACACTAGCAAGCAAGCGCGGAGGCTCCTGCCTATATAGTGGAGTAGTACTAGTTTTCTTTTGTCTTCCGGAGCCGGCTTGACCTCGTCAATGACTGTCGAGAAGTCTTCATGCACGTGGCCCGGAGGCGCAGTTGTCGTCATTTTGATCTGAAGCGTCGGATTATAACATATAACACGAAAAAATGCCACATGACAAGAAAGCATAACCTCACTGCCCAAAGGAGACAACATGAATCCCGACGGACAAACTAGACGAGGAACAAAGCTCAAATTAAAGATAAAATCGTAGAAAAGGGGTCCGTCGATAGATGTCCTAATTAACATAGCCGGCTTGACCTAGATGGCACCCGAGTAGTCACTGTTCGTGCATGTGCCCCCAATGACTAGCCCAACTCAGTTGTCGCTGTTTAACCCTCGCAGTGATCCGAAGCACATGACACCTAATTTTGCGAGATGACAAGAAACCTTTTTTTAGATTTCTCACCACAACTACAGCCATGTACAACACAACCTGCATGATATGTAGACGATAGCCAATCCAGGCGTGTCTGCTGGAGTCTGGTCACATGCATGGACGAACTGATCTTCCGTGTCTTGCAGGGATCGTCCAGGCACCAACGTACTACAACACTTCTCTAGTACTATCGCTCGTCTCCCTCTTCTATTAAGTCACCCGACTTGCGGGACCGGGGAGTGTGCCTATGGTCGGTTCTCAATTGTCGTCCCACATGTGTGTGCAAACGCAATATGACGCGCGTTCCATTCGGAGAGCAGCGTGCCAGACTGACCGACCGTCTGGGGTGTGACGCGAACGCGACGGGCATGCTGTATACTCCGTACATGTGTACCGCCGTTTTCTAGACGCTTTGCTCCATGGCGCGGGCGCAATCCATGGATACAAAATTAGTATACTGTATACTATTTAAAAGTCGAGGGCGGGGCTTTTCCTGCGCGGTAGGCGGCGGGGCAGTTCCGCCTAGTCGGTTCGACAGATACGCGAGAAGACGAGGGAGTAGGCTGCTGCAAACGTAGGGCTGTGTGATTTGACAGCGAGTTACTGCTGGACAGGTGGGGCCCCGTGATTTGACTTGCCATTATCATTTTAACTGCGGCGCTACGACCGGCGTGAGTCTCCCGATTCCTGACCACCTCCATACAGGTGCCTCTCCCAATGCTCCACCATGTAGTAGAGGCTGGCTCTTGCATGAGAGCCCACTTCTCCACTTTTTCCTTGCCTCTCTTTCCTCCACATATGCAAAAATGCCATGTAAAGCGCACTATTGTACTTACTTTTACTTGCTCCTACAGGTGCTTAAGCTTGCCACATAGGCATAAAGTCTGATGTGGCAAGTTAATCAAGAAGAGAGAGACTAGTTTGGTGACCCAAGGAAGAAACGGTGCTAAGCGCATGTACCTAGGTGAAAAGACAATTTTGAGTCTATAGCTAATTAAATGAAGCAAACTTAGCAACACCATTTCATTGGAAGAGGTCACTCCTTGGCAAATGCAATAAACACTAGTACTCCCTGTGTCCCATAATATAAGAACGTTTTTGGCACTACACTAGTGTCAAAAACATTCTTATATTATGGGACGGAGGGAGTACGAAGAAAGAGATAGAGAGGAGTAAAAAAAATACACTTATAGCCAACCTTATAGCCAACCTTGTTGTAGTATGAGTGACTAAGTGATGACTATGTATGACATGCCAACATCAGATAGCCTAACACACCGTGTTAAATCTCCAAGGGCGCGACCGCGCGAGCGACGCGACGGTCATGGTAGGCGCGACCATGATACGGGCTGCTGGCAGCCCTTGGATCTGAGATCAAACGATCGCATGCTAAGTTGCTAAAAATTTGCAGAATAACCCTCCATGATAGGATATTCACCCATAGGTCTAGAATCACGCCATGCAACCGTTCGATCTCAGATCCAAGGGCTCTCGGAAGCCCGTATCATGGGAGAATGGAAAGCCACTACCCTGCCGTTCGCACGCTGGCAGTTCGCTCCTACTCGTCCCCGCACGTCCTTCAATACTACGGCGGTTCGCTCCTAGTCGTCCCGTCCATTCACATTACGGCAGTTCCACTAATCCTAACCCTCCTCCCAAATCCATGGCGTCCCAAATCTCCATGATCGGCGGTGAGTACAAGGTTAGAACCATCACCGGCAATGAGTTCGACGTCATCTACACCCGTTCTTCCGCGACGGTGAAAGGATGCCTTTCTTGCTTCAGACGCATGTTCGAAGACTCAGATGATGAGTGGGTCGCTGGGCTAGATGTTGAGTACACCACAGTCCTGGGACGAGAGAAGGATCTAAAGGACGAAGAGAGGAAGAAGCCCGCCGTGATCCAGGTTTGCGTGCATGACTTATGCTTGGTCTACCACATATGCCATGCCGACGTTGAGTGCCAGGATTTTAAGGACTTCCTCGAGAGTAACCTAGTCAAATTCGTTACTGTAGACTTTGGTAACGACAAAGAAGTCCTGCGTCAGATAGGCCTCGTTGTAGGCAACACCTTCGACCTCCAGAAGAATTGGCTGGTGTCCTCTCGTCAGCCTTCAATGCTGACCCTGGCAGGAGCCATGGTTCATCCTTCGTACGGTAAACTGGAGAAACCTCCATACACGTTTCATCGTCATGCATGGCAGCGGAATGTACTAGATATAGACCACATCCACTACGCTGCAATGGATGGCTACCTTTGCTTCAATATCTACAAGGGTTGGATGAAGAGCAACAGCCAAGTGTGCGGTTCAAGCAAAGAAGTATCGGCCAAGAGGAAGAGGGACAAGGACGAAGTCGAGGACGTGGACGAGGACTCCGAGTAAGGTGGCAGTTTCGTTGCTCATGGTGGTTCTAATGCATTGTCTACCGGAATAGTTGTAAAGTTTAATTTCAGGTGTGCTTAATTTAATTTGAGGGGTGTGTTGTGCTGAGCCCCCAGCAGAACTATGTTATGTTTCTTCTCGTTACTTTAACTCTTCAGTACGTACATACTAGTATTTCTTACATTTCATCTTTTAGTTGGTATAGTACTACCACTCGTTTCTTCACATTATATACGCACAATATATATGGCCAACATCATATAGCCAGCAGTTTAGTTGTCAAAGAATTTCAGGGGTGCTTAGTTTTGTCAAAGAATTCCAGGATGCTTAGAGGGTGCTTGGATCCAAGGGACTTATTTTAGTCTGACTAAAAATAGTCTCTTTAAGAGGCTAAAGTTCCAAGCACCCCTGACTAAAGAGGGGCTAAAACTAGTCTTGAGACTAAAATTTTTTAGTCAGGGGTACCCCTACTAGAATGTGGATTAGTCCTCTCTCTACTCATTTAACTCCTCTCCTTTAACACAGGCGAGTTCTGGATTGGAGGTTTGGAGGATAATAAATGCTCATTAACTTGATTTTAGCCTTTTTAGTATTTGGATCCAAGCATGGGTGAGGCTAGCATGTTTTAGTCCCACTACTTTTAGTCATGGGACTAAAACGTATCTAAGCACCCTCTTAGTTTTATTTGAGGGGTGGGTTGTGCTGGACACCATTATTGTGACTAGCCTTTTTAATAGTACTATATGCATAATTTGGCGACGAGCGCTCTCTATATGTACCACCTTTTTTTTAATTTCAAGTTTTGCTCCATGGTGCAATCCATCGATACTACTGTTGTACAAAAGTATACATTTTTTAAAAGGCTAGAGGGCGGGGCAGTCTAGCTTGGTCGGCTTCACGAGAGCCGAGGGCCTTTGTGATTTGACGGCTCATTACTGCTGGAAGGCGGGGCCTTGTGATTTGACTGCTCGTATAAATGTGCCGACGACCTGATCGAGGAGGAGCAAAGAACCGTGCGGTATACTCAAGTTTTCCACTGGAGTAGTACTGCGACGGAGGAGCACGAAACACGGTAGCCCAGTGCCATATGGCGATAAAAAATGATCTAATTTGCTAGTCATCTCATTGTTAGCATTATTCTATTCATTCCCTAAAAAAACCATTGTTCTATTCATGCCTCGCAGAGAACGTGACACGTGCGGTGAAACACCCGAAGCAAAAGATGAAACACAGGAGCAAAAGAAGAAGGAAGATTATCACCCCAAATGATCTAATTTGCCGCGGAGTCGTAACTACTTCTTCATCGCCTCCATGACCTCCATCTCCTTGCACGTCTCCTCCGCCATCTTCTTCATTCTTTCCATGACGCGGGATTTCTCGACGCGAGCCTTCATCATCTGTTCCACGGCCGCATTACGTACCTTGACAGCAGCCGGGTGCTCGATGCGGAGCTTCGCCAACTCCTCCTTCTGTTCCATGACGAGGGCCTGCAGCATCTTCATCGAGGAACTACTATACTCATGCAGCTTCTTCCAGCCGGCGATATTGTCCTTCAACAGGTCAATCTCGTGGCAGAGCTTCGCCTTGTCCTCCTGAAGTCGCAGGATTTTGCCGGTCGCCTTCTTCTTCGAGGCAATGCTCTTCTTCAGCAGCATCACCAAGCCGGCGGTCAACTCCCCCTGCTGATTGAGCACAGCGGGCATGTCGTCGAGGCTCTCCTTCAGCAACTCCATCAAGCCTTGGATGAACTCCTTCTGCTTATTGAGCTGATCGGGCATGCCGTCGAGGGATAACGACTCCAGCTCGGCCGGCTTGGCATGTTCGCCTCCGCGGCTAGGGCGCTCCTGGGAGCCATCGCCTGCCCATGAGAGATCTTTCGAGGTCTCTGCGTGGCGGCGAGCCCTCTTTTTTTTCCGCAACCTTGGTTGCCACTCCCTTGTTACGAGTAGTTCTCGACCTAGAGCTCTGCTCACCGGCCATGGCAACGACGAACGAAGAAGAAGCACTTATGAGGAGGAAAGGTAGAGTAATTTTCGGTTAGGTAGTTCCCCTTTTTATAACCTAAGTACTAGCACTAGTACTAATACCTGCATAGTGGGAACACGTTCAGGTTTGGTACGTACTAGTAGGTGTGAGCAGGCTTTCGAATGTGATGGGAACAAGGTAAAGATTAATTGATGGTTTTGGTTTCGAGGCCCGAAACGGCTCCCAATGAGTTTAGCGGAACATAAATTTCAAGTACTACACTGCTCAAATGCGTAAATATTATGTTACTGTAAAAAATTGGCACGAAATACAAAGGATACCAATGGAAGTACTACTAGCAACCCATGATTTAACTACTCGCATGCGCGCAGTGGAGTAATAATGTCTTTCTTCCGCCCTCACGTCCACTCAATTTGCATGCACTGTATTAATTGACCATCAATGAAGTGAACGACTTTACACGCGTCAAATTATCACATGGGGTGGATCTTGGTACAAAATTGCGTCCGCCCGTGTACCCGCGTGTGCGTGCGAGGGAATGAGTGCGTGTGTGGCGTGCGTGCACATCTTCGCTTCGTGCATGTATCGCCAGTATGGCTCAGGGAGGACGAGTACATTCTTCTGGAACCAGCAGCATGTCACTGTGATCAATCCACGCAAGGAGGTCGCGACAACGCCTCCACATGTGCCACGTGGCTTCATGAACTGTAAGAGAGACACTGTGTAGCGTGCCATTGGTATTCTAATTTATGTGTTTTGCACATACTCGAAGTACTAGTAAGGTACACGTGCATTGCACGCATCAGATTTTGCAACCAAATTATGAATAAATACCACACTATAGCATGTAAGCTCTGAGTCATATATGCCTGATGTAGCCCTTCGTTTAATTCTTATAGTTCATCTCATTCAAAATCAATTAGTTTTTATAAAAAAACTAAGAACGCGGGAATAGGAAAAACATGGGATTATAGTGGAATGTCGTCTTGAATCCTACAGGATTGTACGAGTGTTTGATTGTGCATAGAAAAAACGCAGAATTCTTTCAAAGAGGTTTGAGTGGATGGGATGTTTCCTATGAAATCTAGTGCAAATGAATCATATGGAAAAATTCCTATGGTTTACAATCCTACGAATCAAACAACCAAGATAGGAAAAATTCCTAATGATTAGAATCCTCCAAAATTCCTTTGAGAATCCTTTGAATCAAAGAAGCCCTTAATCTATTTTATGATTCATGGAATTGTGCGTTGTAAAGCATAAAGTAAAAACAAATAATGCAATTCAACTAGCAAAAAAGTTTGGGCAGTTATGGTACGGAAGATTCTAGAACAAAAGAGAACCACTGTTGTTTTGAGGTTTGTGCATTATGCTTAAGTTCAACCATGGAGTCTGCTAGATTGTACATGTGGAAAAATCCGGTGGGGGGCTAGAAGATGGTGCGAGGGGCCGAGTGGAGGGAGACCATGAAGGAATGCACAAGTGCGAGATCGATATTTAGAGAGAGGGGGCGAACACGTGCGCTGTTGTGCGCAGTGGCGGAGCCATGAAAAATAAATGAGCTAGGGGGCCAAGCATTGCTAATCCTTTACGAGGAGGGTCAATTCATGAACTTAAACCATTTTTAGCAGCAATTTTCTAATGATCACATTCATATTAGCCTCGATATATTGTGATGTTAGGGGGGGAGGGGGGCAGGGCCCTTACTGCCCCCTGTCTTCGCCATTGTGCACGCGTGTGAGAGATGAAGCGGAAGGCATGGATGATGAGAGGGGGACGTTGGATATATAATTAATGTGGGTGTATTAGCTATATATGTTTATCCTATATAGAGAGGTATAGATTGATCGATGTGGAAGTGGGAAAGAGGGTGAGACCTCACTGGATATATCGATTGATCGGTTTGTGTGGAAAACTATGAAAGACCTAGCTATATACACACATACATAGAGGAACATCGATCGTTGCGCATGCACGCGTGAGAGATAAATAATGCCCGATATGATGGAGAGGGGGATGTGTGTGGGTGTGTGCCTTCATGGGAGACCGACTTGAAGAAAAAGATTGCATGCGTGCGATGGATAATGCCGACTGGTAGTGTGTGTGCATGCATGCACGAGAGAAAGTTAGTGGTACAATTATAAAGAGAAGACTACTGTGTGGGTGTAAAAGAATAAGTGAGGTCATAATCAATGTAAAGTTGAATTCAAATATTTGAATAAGAGATCCTGATGTTTGAAACCCATGCATGCATGAATATAACGGAGATCTGCGCGGTGTGGTTTGGAAACGAGCATGTTGTAATGTATACACATTGAACAAGGTGAGACTGATTTGAATTTGAGATACCGATGGCAGACATCATTTGGCCACGTCGCATCCGTGCATGGACACACTATTCTAATTGGAGATGATGGGCGGCTTTCGCATCACATATCTATATCTATACCCCTATATATATATTATATTATATTTTTTTATATTGTGTGCGGGTAACTTTAACTTTGAAAGATGGTCGTTGGATGAGGCGAATCCGATGGTCCAAATATGGCAAATTTGAGCACTACTGGTCGTTGGATATCATCTAGATTCCACCAGATTTCGCCACATGTATAATCTAGAAGACTCCACGGTTGAACTTAAGCATAATGCACAAACATCAAAACACAAGCACTTCTTATTTGTTCTAGAATCTTCCGTATCAGAATTTCCCAAATGTTTTTCTACATGATTTGCCATTATTTGTTTTTACTTTATGTCTTACGACGCACAATTCCATGAATCTTAAAATAGATTAGCTTTCTTATAAAAACTAGATGATTTTGAATGAAATGAACTATAAGAATTAAACGAACATCTACATCATGCATCTATGACTCAAAGCTTGCATGCTATAATGTGGTATTTATTCATAATTTGGTTGCCAAACCTCATGCGTGCAATGCACGTGTACCTTCACTACAAAAAAAAGACACATCCGTGACATTTTGGGCCAAACGGATTTTTTTTCTGTCATACATATGACACTTCTATGACGATAATTGTGACAAAACCCGGTATCATCATAGATGTGGTGGGCTCCTACTTCTATGACAAAAAATCATGACAGAAAATGGGCTTTTCATCCTGGGCGGGCCGGAGACGCAGCTGCATGACATTCTTTGGGCCGTCCATGACGAAAAAAACCATGGTAGAAGCGAGGGGGAGGAAAATTTCGGGGAGTTCCCGGTTACGGTGGGAGGTCGGGGGCCGAGCGATGCGCGTTTCTCTCGTACACGTACGCGCGTGTGTGTGAGGCGTTGGCTCTAAATGAACCCGAGTGAGGCGTTGGGCTCTAACTGAACCCGAGCGATTGCACTGCAGGCTACGCGTTACTGAACCCGAGCGATGGATCGATGGCTGTTAACTGAACCCGATCGAGCGATTCCTTCGCTACTGCTGCTAACTGAAGCCGATCGATTGGATGAACAGTGAGCGTTGCGGGGGGGAGGGTTGGATGAACAGTGAGCGGTGGCGTTGCCTCTGGATGAACAGGACCCCGTGGTGTGGAGGGCTGGATGAACAGTACATGGTGGAGGGGTGGTGGAACAGGACCCCGTGGTGTGGAGGGCTGGATGAACAGTAGATGGTGGAGGGGTGGTTGAACAGTAGCCGGTGGAGTAGTGCGCGGTGGAGGCTGGATGAACAGGAGCCCGTGGAGGCTGGAGGAGGTCGACGGTAGCCCGTGGAGGCTGGAGGAGGTCGACGGTGGAGATGAACAGTATCCCGTGGAGTCCCGTTTTGCGGTACGCCACACCCCTCCCGATCAACAGGACCCCCGTTTCGACTGTAGAGCTCCAACACAAGTCCGTTTCCTCCGTTTTGCGGTACGCCACACCCCTCCCGATCAACAGGACCCCCATTTCGACCGTAGGAGGTCCATTTCCTCCGTTTTGCGATACGCCAGACCCCTCCCGATGAACAGGATCCCGTTTCGAACGTGGCCGGTCGAACACAAGGCCGTTTCCTCCGTTTTGCGGTACTCCAGGCCTCGTTTCCATCGCCTGTTCCGTCCAAGCCCTACCGATGAACATGACCACGCATTCCGTTCCGACCCAGCCGGTTGGCTCCCACGTGTTCCGTTGCCTCCCGATGAACACGACGCATTCCGTTGCCTCCCCATGAACACGACGACGACGTTGTTTCTCCGTTCCGATCCAGCCATGTACACGAGCCCTGGCCGTACGTATGCGCGAGTAGGCGTCCGAGACCCTGCCCGTATGTACGTACGTGGCCGAATTTTCTTTCTTGCACCCTGGCCGCTGTACGTACGTGTACATGCTACGTGCGCGCCTCTACTACGACACGTACGCGCCTCTACTATGACACGTGCGCGCCTCTACATCGACCAGTATATATGTACGTACACGTTCGCGACCAGAATGACAACGCTACGTACGCTTCGATGAGGTTGGTCCCGACTGTCAGGCACTTCCTTGCCAGCGAAGATGTAGCTGGTGGGTGCCAGCATTCAGGGGGGCGAATCATTTTTTTTGCCCGGACAAACTTCCTTGCGTGCGAAGGTGTAGCTGCTGGGTCCCAGCAGTCAGGGGGGGAATCGTTTTGTTTTTTTTTGCCCGGACGCACTTCCTTGCGTGCGAAGATGTAGCTGGTGGGTCCCAGCAGTCAGGGGGGCGAATCGTTTTTTTCGGACGCACTTCCTTGCGTGCGAAGATGTAGCTGGTGGGTCCCAGCAGTTAGGGGGAAATGTTTTTTTCGCGAAATACGGTGGCCCGTCCGGTGGGTCCCCGCTGTCAGGTCGAGGAATAATTATTTTGCGCGTAATAAGGAGGCACTTCCTTGCTGCGGCCGTGGACCCAGCTGTCAGCCTCTCCACGTACAGTCCACGTCCGATGGAAGCCATTCCTTGACCACGTCGACCACGCCGCGCCGAGAGCACCAGGGCGGTGGACGACGGCGAGGCCTAGGAAGGGGACGACGCGGAGCCGGGGAAGACGCGGCAGTGGATGCCCATGCGTAGAGGAGTATGAGGGTTCACTCGTTCGGCTGCGGTGTAAGGTTGCGGTCGCCGTAGAATAACAGGGGGTGTTGGTGCGTAGAGGGATGGCCTGGCCAGCGGAGGGAGTAGTTGGGGGCGGTGAGGCCTCCGCGGCATCACAGCCGGACACGGGCGGCAGGAGCAGGCGGCACGACCGGCGCTGCTTTGGGCGGCTGGAGCAAGAAGACCAGAGGTTAAAGAAGCACTACGGCCGTTGGATGGACATCGTACGGTCACTGGAGCTAGAATCGTTCATATATTGACTAAAGTTGACAAAGGCCTCCGTCCCAGTCAACTTAGTAGGCCCACAAGTCAGCCTCCCACCAAGGTGGGTCCCAGCTAGCAGGGGGGTTCATTTTTTTGTGCGTAATAAGGAGGCACTTCCGGTGGGTCCGAGCTGACAGCGGGGGGAACGTGTTTTTCGCGAAATACGATGGCCCGTCCTGTGGGTCCCAGCAGTCAGGGGGAAACGTTTTTTTCGCGAAGTACTGGTGGCCCGTCCGGTGGGTCCCTGCTGTCAGGTGGAGGAATAATTATTTTCCGCGTAATAAGGAGGCACATCCTTGCGGCTGCCGTGGACCCAGCTGTCAACCTCTCCACGTACAGTACTCTTCCGATGGAAGTCGGTCGTTGACCACATTGACCACGCCGCGCCGAGAGCACCACGGCGGTGGACGACGGCGAGGCCTGGGTAGGGGACGACGCGGAGCCGAGGAAGACGCGGCAGTGGAAGCCCGCGCGGAGAGGAGTACGAGGGTTCACCGGTTCGTCTGCGTGTGAGGCAGCCATCGCCGCAGAATAACAGGGGGTGTGGGTGAGTAGAGGGATGCCCTGGCCAGCGGTGGGAGTAGTAGGGGGCGCTGAGGCCTGCGCGGCAGCACAGCCGGCCACGGGAGGCGGGAGTAGGCGGTCCCGTCGGCGCTGCTTTGGCGGCTGGAGCAAGAAAATCAGAGATTGAAGAAACACGACGGCCGTTGGATTGACATCCAACGGTTACGACTGCTAGAATCGTTTGTTGACGTATATAATAACTAAAAAAATCTTGCATACGCGTCAACTAAACAGGCCCACAAGTCAGACCACTCCCTCTTTTTTTAATAATTTATATATAGCTCATGGCAACTTCTTACGCAATTTATTGCAGTCGTTTTTTTGGTTGGCCAGGGCCAATTTCGCATATTTCTGTGGGTTCCAAAGTATTTTTAATACCGAAATGTCGAGCCAGATTTAAAGTACTTTAAAGATATATTTAAATTAGGTTAATGCCCAGTGAAATAGGAATCTGAAAATGTGAAAAAAATTCAGAAATTATAAAGTAATTGCCAATTTGTCATCTGTTTTTATATTTACAACCCATTTCATATTACTTTCAAGATTTGCAGGCGTCTTGAAAGAGTTGCAGCCCATCAGGGCGTAGAAAAATAAGTAGGCCTGGATTGGGTATTCTTCAGAAAAAATAAACTGGGCTCATTTACACAAAGAAAAAATAGCTGGGCTGGTCACATGGTGAACATAAAATATAAGCCTGGGCTAGATGGGCCACAGCCCGGTTCAAACCCTGCTCCGTCTCAACAATACCAAACAAAAAAATACTGCTCGAGTAGCTACGTCCCAGGTGTCAGCCGATCTTGTGTTGTTCTCTTGTCTATTGACTATATACGCTCACAATGTCGTGGGTCCCAGATGTCAGGAAAACACTAGGAGGAAGCATTTTATTTTTCCAGACGCTGACGTGGTGGGCCCCTACTGTCATCCTCTCCACGTACTTCTGCCGATTCCTGTTGTTTGTTGACCATGTTGACAACGCGAGAGGGCGGCGCCGCGGCGAGCGCACCAAAGCGCGCAGAGGACGTCGGCGTTAACGATTTAGGAGACGGTGGGGCGGCGATGCGTGTGCTGAGGCGCAGCCAGCCGTGGGAGGCGGAAGCAGGCGGCCCCGCCGGCACTGGTTTGGTTTTGGCGGCTAGAGGAAGATAGGACTGAAGAAACACGACAGACTATAAAAGCAGCAGGAGTACTTAACAACCTTAACTGAAACCAGCAGGGGCACTTAACAACCAAAGCTGAAAGCAACGTGGTCAATAAACAGGATATTCGCTTTAGAGCCATGGAAAAGCATGAACATAATCTTCTGCCCTATTCTCCAAGATGGACGGGCCTTCATTATTTGAGACCACCCATGAATAAGTATCTTTTCACCTCCAAGGGGAATTGAGTAGGTCGACATAAACATCATGTTGTGACCAAGCGCAAGTCTGACCCGACCATGGTCAGGCATCTGTATAGGAACAATAGAACTCGGCAGTTCCTGTTTCAAGAAGATCACAGCTGTAAAACTGTGTATAAGCAATAGTTTATGAACAACATATATAACAGAAAATAGCTCGTACCATAAGTTTCTCGACACAGTTGGACCTGTTCAACGAGTGCAGCATTGGCACACATATCCCACGTGGCCTTCCACCATTGAAACGCCCCACAAGGACCTCAAGACAATCAATAAAGTGTAGGAACTTGTGGATGTCGATCCAGTCAACTTCAGTGCCATTAGTAACAGCCGACTTATTACAGAGTAACAAACGAGCAGACTGCTTAACTCTGAAAAAACCTACACGTGCCACCAATTATAAGAAAATATTAGTTAGAAGTAGCATCTTCTTCGTGAGAGATTCGTTGCTACTTCTAAAGTTAAATTGTGATTAGTTAGACAGAATAGGTGGATTAAGAAGTAATCGAGGCAACAAGCAAGAACCAGATACAAAACTAACATGGATGAACAATTGGAACAACGTCGGGGTGGAAGATCGCAGTGAAGATGAGACCAGGTTCTGCTATTTCCATCAACATTCGTGCGCCAACTTTCAGTCCGTAACACTTGAGAAAGTTTATCCAAGTTCGGCCATAAAAAGCAGCGATCTTCTTGGTTCGTGAACCCAACTCAGAACTTATATCCATGGCTTGTCTTCACTGTGACCATTAAACTAGTGTATTCGGTTATGGAAAGGCCGAGCATCTTGGTACATGTGTTCTGGCAGAGCAAATAATACACTGCAGGAAAAATAATATGAGAACACAGGATGTTCAAAAAAATCCCACCCTCCCTGATAGAAAATAGGATTCTAGGAACATACTGTGCGCGTTTCAAAATGTTGTGTTAGGATGAGAAGGAACAAGTGTGGCGTCTCGCCGAGGGCGCAGAAACCTGTAGGGTACTCGCACTTTGGGAACTGCAAATGAAACACACTAGATTCAGTAGGAAGAAAAATGCATCAACGGCGGCGGCTGCCATCCTAGGATTACCTGCAACCAAGGGACTTGGATTTATCGGGGATGGATGAAGAATTCGTACCTGGTTCTCCATGAGAAAACCCTATGCAATCGCCGAGAGGGGTTTTTCTCTGAACAAGCAGACGAGGGAGAAGGGGATTCACGCCCAGTGAAATATTGCCGCTTCATTCGTCCAGCTTACTGCTAAAGCTGGAAAGGGGGTGGTTGTGATTTGATGGCTCATTGGGCATTACTGCGGCGCTACGACCGGGGTGTGTCTACCGTGAAGTTATGCACTGTAATTTGTGCATATGGCACGTGGACCCCGTTGCCGGTTGCCCCACATATCAGCGAAAGGAAGTAGAAAGACAAGAGTAACTAGTTACACATAAATATATATTTTGACAGAGAGATACTCCCTTTGTAAAGAAATATACAAATCTTTTATATCACAGGCTCACCTTGCCGAGAAATATACTCCCTCTGCAACGCACGGGCATTATGGGGGTTCAGCTTTTTTTATGGGGGTTCAGCTGAGAATATAATACTCAGATAGGCTCACAGTTCTGGACTTTGGGCTGCAGGCCGACCCTGCATGTTTGGGGGCCCATGTGTTCTACCTCAGCGCTTTTCATATTGCAAGCGATCGGTATGGCGTTGGTTTTAGATGCTGTCGCAAGGCGAATACACAAAATTGAATAAAGCACGGCAGCTGTTGGAATTAAATCGAACGACAGTTCCTAACCAGCAATCAGAGTTGCAATTCTATCAACGATATACCATGTGATAAATAATACTGTCATACTACTTATACACACAGGACACTTGTTTCACCATGCCAGATTATTACATCAAAATCTCTCGGAGGATAGATCAGTTCGGCAGTTGCGTGCTACTACTGAAGAATTTCAAAGTTGATTTGGACCAGCTCTCCTTGCCGAGAAAGTTTGATTTTGACATCATCCCCTACCGCAAGAATTGATTTAGATTTGAACCTTGACCATCCTTTAGCATCAATCATCATGCGACCATCCTTTGTACTTACGGTATATTGAGAAGGTTCATTCACACCAAGGCTGCGCATGGTAAGAGAAACTTGGCCGCAGTCGCCCGGATTGTTGAATGACTCCCTAGTTGCTCTAGGAATTCTCTATTTGCAAACAAGAAGACATACCCAAACAGTTAGATCAACACAGTGAATCATGTGAAACAACATGGAAAGAAAAAAGAACGAAGCACTTGGGCGGCCAATGCTTACCAAGAAGGTGGACATGTCGGTTTTTGTAAGGACTTTGGTATATGAAGTGCGAACTGCAGCCCAGTCTGTTGCCGGTGCAACTGCACGGGCCGGAGCAGATGCAAGTGCAAGTGTTGGTGCAGGTGCCGAAGCCGCTGCTGCTGCCGGAGATGGTGCTCCTTGTAGAGCAAGTGCCGGTGTCGGAGCAGGTGCCAGTGTCGATGCCCGATCCTCCGGTAGATCAGACTGATCCGCTGACGCGGTCGATGCCCAATCCTCAGCTGGATCAGACTGAGCTGCTGCCGCTGTCGATGCTAGAGCAACTGCCAGTGCTCGATCTGTGCGAGACAGCGGTGATCGTGTCTGATCTGCTATGATGAACTTTCTAACTTGACTAGGATCCGTGACCGTGATCCGGTTTTTTTCTTCATTTCTTTTAAACGCGAGAAGGACTAATTGTGGCATTTTTGTTAAACCAAACTACAGTTCATCATAGGGATTCAGCTTGTACTCAGACAACAGAGTGATCCAATTTTTTCCAGTAATATAAGTGATGGGCAGTGCCTTCGTTACTGACACGACATAAGAAGTGAAACCTGCAAAAATAGCCATCGTAGAGCAAACCAAACGGTTTATTCTATGATGAATGTCACATGGCAAAACCTGCATTGTAAATTGCAGGAAAAGAAAGAAAACATGACATTAAATCAATAAGATTTAGACAGTAAATCAATAAGATTTACTTGATGTGACACGAGTGAATCCTTACCAGGAAATCACTATGTTGAAGTACTAAACAGAAGATTGATCGTCCAACTACGCGTGGCATGCAGGGGCCCCGCCTACTCCCACAAGCAGGACAGTCCAAAGGTCGTGACAAATCGTATGGACCGAACATCCATGGGACTGGAAATCCTGGTGGGTGCGATAAACCCTGCAATGCATACAGATATTGGAGTGTAACCATAATTGATAAACCGTCCTCACAAAAAATATGATCTGGATACTTCAAAATATACAAACTGAATTGAGTGGACAGACATTAACATAGACCGTTCACACACCAAAAGTGGCAGTACTATAAACAATACAGGGTTCACAAACACAAATCAAGTACTGAACAATAGTACTTACTACAGACAAGCAAAGTTGCACTAACTAAACTCTGCAGACTATTTCTTGCCACCGACCTACAGGATGAACCCCGCATAACTGACTAAGCCATGGACTTCGTGTGAGATGTCTACATGCACCATCACCATCTTGTCAACCTTGGAGAACCTAACAAAGTGGTCTTTCCACTCATAAACATGATGATGAAGACACGCCTGACAACAATGCTATAGGAAAACACTAGTTCAGGACACGTGGCGACAAGGACACAACAGCTGGATAGTTCGGCAGTAGAACTCATCATCAGGTCTTCCAGTTCACACGGCATGACTTATAGAACTTAATCTCCACCGCGGACCTGGTTCTAATTCAAACAGAAACCATATTTTATTACTACCTCCGTTCAGAAATATAAGATGATTTTCGATATTATACTCCATATATGACTACATATACGCACAGAAATGAGTGAACAAAGACACTAGAACATGTCTTCAAAGGCATGAGAGCAGAGGGATTACATGCAATATCCATAACACAAGTTACTGAGGCAAATATACCCTCTTAAAAGGTAGCATTGATGTTCATAAAGTACTCCCTCCGTCCCAAAATTCTTGTCTTAGATTTTTCTAGATACGGATGTATCAAGTCACATTTTAGTATTAGATACATCCATATCTAGACAAATCTAAGACAAGAAATTTGGGACAGAGGGAGTAGTTGAAAGTAATCTATAAGAAATCAGTGTCAACCTCTCGCATGTTTTGGTCAAAAGAGGAATTTAGAACCGTCATTTGGCACACTAAAATCACATGCAAGATCACCCAGAAAGTTGTACTACCAGTACTAGTACTGTCTATTAGATGAAAAAACACGATCAAGATCGAGAAAAAGATCGTCAACAAGAGACATTACCTGGACTTGCTTAATGAGGGATCCCGGAGAGGGGGGCTTGGACAGGGCGATGGCTTTGAGCTTGTCTGCGGTAGTCTCGGCGGGGTGCTTGCGCTTCTTCGTACCATGAGCCTTGACGGTTTTGGCCAGAGCCATAGACATCACGTCGGCCGGTGCTCCGGCGTCCATCCAAGAGACGAAGCTGAGAGAGAAGAGTGAAGGGAGGAACGAGATGAGGGAGAAGCGAAGCGAGTGGGGGTTTTCTTCAAGAGAGGAAGCTGAGAGAGAAGAGTGAAATGATGGTTGCTTCGTCCGTCCAACTTACTGCTGGAAAGGAGGGGGTTTTGTGATTTGACGGCTCATTGGGCATTACTGCGGCAGTTCGATCGGGGTAGTCTACCGTCACTCTACTACGGAGTAATTTAGTGCATGGCTGGTGGACCCAGGTGCGGGCTGTCCCACACGTCAGCGAAAGTGAGTAATTTAGTGCATGGCTGGAGGAGGATCCGCACGGTAGAGCGTGTCCACTGTTTTTCTGAAGAAAAAAATGATTACAGCAAGCGTTTCCACTCTTACGACGGAGGAGTGAGAAACACGGCAGCCACTTGAACATACACAGTGCTCCTACTACTAGGCATGTGCAGTGGTTCATACGTCAGTACTACACAATCTTGTTGCTAGTGTAGTAAGATATGAGGATAACAAATGATGTTGTGCGCATGTCAACTACTCCTATATGTAACATAGTACTACTTTTTCGACTGTCCGGTCGAGAATGAACGGCGAGATCAATGTTAACAGAACTAGGTCCACAGCGCACGGAGAGTACGGTGCTACAGTACTCCACGAAACATGAACCATATGAAGCACGAATAGTGTTAGGCAGGGTGTATGAAGGGTGCACGGGATGGGAGCAAAAATTCCCTTCTCGACCCACTTTTGGGTGTTTGGCAGAGTGCATGAAGGGTGCATGAGTCCACACTAGTAGGTTGACAAAAATACACGAAAAGGAAACAACTATATTGAGATGAGAATGCAACCAAACACACCCACACGCTTTGTGCTACAGTGACTGATCTGCACCGTCTGAGTTTGATCCAACGGTCATGTTGCGCCGATACATGGACATGCCCATGCAGAGGGCGCCTAAACACCACCGAAGTCCCTCTGCTTCTCGAGGCGCACGACGTTGGTGATGCAGGGTGCAACCGCCCGCAGAGCCCGCTCCCGGTCGACGGGAGCCAGCTCGTCGAAGACGGCGTCCAATGGCACGGATGGATTCCGGTGACGGAGCCCTGAAAGGATTCGCCCGGCAACGGCGACGGCAGCCCGCAACCCCTCCTTGTCTAGCTCAGCCCCCACCATCGCGCGGAGGCGGCTCGGCTCCTCGGAGATATAGGTGAAGAAGGAGACCAGGTCAGGAAGCCGCAGCTCATTGAAGTCGACCGGGTGGTCGAACGGGTTTAGCCCAACGGCCGGCATCGTCGCGCTGGCACGACGGTAGGCATCGCGCAGCCGCAACACGTGCGTGGCAACTTGGTTCACCAAGTGGTTGAGGCGATCCTGGACCTCGTCACGATCGGCCCGCTCGCGCTCCAGCCGGCTCCCCTGACGGCCTATCGTATCTCCCGCTTTCTGCAGCAACGCCGCCGACGCCTCGAGCATCTTTGTGGTGGACGCCTGCCGCTTTTGAAGCTCTGTAAACTCCCGCACATAACGGAGGAGCATGGCACTCCTCTCGTCCTTGAGCTCACGGAGCTCCACGTCCTTGGCCCTGAGCTCCGCATCCTTGACATGGAGCTCCTGTGTCAGGCGCCTCACCTCGGACTCCGTGATCTGCTGCGCCGCCATGGCAGCAGGTAGAAGCAATGGGGAGAGGAAGCAAAGGGGGCGAAACGGCAGAAAGGCAATGCAATCTACGGGAAGGCAGAGGGAGCGGGGAATCTTTTGGTTTTCACCACGTTAAAACACCAGTCGATGACTTCTCACATCAGGGAGCAGTGGGTTTTTACAGGCGGAGTCATCATGACTAATTGCTGCCGTGCCTGCTCCCATCAATCAAAAAATTAAAAACCCTGCCGCGCCTACTCCCGTCAATCAAAAAATTAAAAATCCTGCCGCACCCAAACACCAGAGCAACGCCGCGGTGGATATTTAAATTTACCTGCCAACAAGTAGATAAAAAAGGGGTGAAAAAACAAATGTGGCGGCGGCCTAGCTAATCGGTCGAACTAACCCAATTAGCTAGCCATCATGCTTCACTGATGTACTTGGCGGGAAAGGTGGTCTTTCATGATTTGACGACTCATTTACTTGCGACGACCGAGGAGGACCCAGAAAACGCGTGGTAGGGCGTCCCACGTCAGGAAGAATATAAGCGTGCACCACCCGGGAGGACCCCAAAACCGCGCGGTAGGGTGTGCCACGTCTCGGCACGGAGGAAAAATGTGCGTGTAGAAATATACTGTATCAGACGTAGTACCTATGGTTCGACCTCGGGACCCAGCCAGTCGGTCGAAAACACCCCACTAGCCACACAGCTTCATCATGCAAACGTGGCACGGAGGATAGATGTGGTTAGCTCCATCTCGACCAGCCACAACGTCTCTTGTTCTAGGCGATTATTCTATTTTCCAAGCTTTTTTTTAGTTGTAATAACACCACGGCAAGCTAGCGCCGCTCTTCGTGTGTGCCCGTGCAAAGGTTAGACGATGGAGAGAAGAGAGATTGAGATCGTAGACCTGGGACCCACCAGTAAGTGAGACAACGGTCATGCACGTGTTGACAAGGCACTCCCTCTACTCTACTCAACGCAAGTACTGTATAAAATCAAGTTATGGGACAAAGCCAACAACCGTTCGTTTTTTCAGGCTATCGACTTACGCTTTGTAGTCTAGGTTGCCAGTTCGAATCTCGTCTTTCAGATTTGTTAGTTTTAGGTCCAAATTTGATTAATGACAAGTGGGACCCCCGTGTGTTGTTCCGATATTTCAGTGTAGGATGGTTTTTTTGAACAAACACTTTGCGCGGTTAGACAAGTAATGGCACGAGTTACACGTATTTTGCAAGTTTACGAACAAAAATGACAGCGGCATAGAATATCACATCCACCCCGCAGCTTAGATACTATGGTGATACGAGTTTTTACACCGTTGGAAGTGAGATCCAATGGCTTGGGAGTAGCCTTTGTAATTATGCGCAATTTCCAAACTCTCCAAAGGTTTTTTTTGCAAATAAAACATTCAGGCCTCGTGTGTGCCGCTGCATCTTCGATCCAACGGCTCCCCGGTGCTCATATTAGGTGCTCCCCGTAGCTTAATTACCCGCTACGGTGATATGAGCATCTAGGTCGTATGATCAGTTATCAGATGGCACATGCGTAGTACTTGTACTTTCTGCGCATTTCCCAAACTCTATCAGTTGTATATTGCAAAAACATTCAAACCTCCTACTGTGGGCCGTTAGATCTCAGTGAACTCGTATCACCATAGAATCTATGGTGCGGGAGCACCTCATACTCTCCCGTGCGAGAAAACATAAGGTGCTATCGCAGCTTGGATGCTACGGTGATACGAGCTTGGAGGTCGTTTGATCTGAGATCCAATGGCATCTGAGCAGTCTTTGTGCTTGTAAGCAGTGGCCGAACTCTTTTGGGGCTTTTCTGCATAAAACCATTCGAACCACCGAGGAGGTGTTGGGTCACAAATCCAACGCCTCCGAAGAGCTTGTATCACCAAAGCATCTAAGGTGTGGTAGCACATGATATTCTTACATACAGGAGAATATGATGTACTCCTTCATCTTAGATGCTACGGTGGTACGAGCTTCGAGGTCGTTGGATATGGGATCAAAGGGCATCTAAGTAGTTTTTGTACAAATTGTGTGCAATTCTCAAACTCATCAAGGTTTCCTGCAAAAATATTAAGACACATCATGTGAGCTGCTATATCTCAGATCTACAAGCTCCAAGCAACTCGTATCGGCATATAGCATCTAAGGTATGGGGGCACATGATATTCTCCCGGGGAGGAGGGGTGGGGGTGCACAACCAATCGGTGGTTGGGAGGGTGGGGACAAATATATCTAAACAACCCTAAACAGAGCTCCACAATTTTATCTAAGGTCGAGGGGTTGACCCCCGACAATCATAGCTCCGCCTAAACACAACATTTGCATGTACTGTAGTACTAGACTTAATATTCATGTTTCAGTTTCATGTTCATTTTAAATATTGAACTGAGGACCATGGATGTCTTACATTTTACTCCCTTCGTTCCTAAATATTAGTCTTTTTAGAGGCTTCAAATGGACTGGCACATACGGATGTATATAGACATATTTTAGAGTCTAGATTCACTCATTTTGCTCCATATGTAGTCACTTGTTGAACTCTCTAAAAGACTAATATTTAGGAACAGAAGGAGTATTTTTGAATTCGTGTCATACATGCATGGTTTGGAAAAATAGATGCACTATACTTATTGGATTGTTGTTGTGTTCGTGCGTGTGTGTCTCTGTGTGTGTGTGTGGTCATATGCTTGATACATACAAAGTTTTCTCACCTCCATATTGTTCATCTCTTAATTTTGAATTTGCATTGGAAAACTTACTAGGGATACCATGAAATGTGAAATCCACGTTGAGATCACTATATCACAAACTCACTCTAATTCAACAACTCGTCATAAATCAATTACCACGTTGAGATTAGTATTTGCAAGGAAAATACGGGTATTGTAATACACATAGATTCGTTCGACAATTTAAAAGGTTCCTTTCGTATTCTCGAATGGTAGGACCCAACGGCGTACCAGCCAGACCTTGGCTCATGTTAATCCTAAAAAACGGGGCTCGGTGGCGTGCGTGGTACGCACATTAGGCAACCCCAACCTGTCGAGCCTCAGCGTTTCAAGTCGAAATATCTGGCGGCCAGAATTCCAGCCCTAGGAAATTCCCCTCATGTCCCCGGTCCATAATGACTACCGATGAACAACGGAGGGATGCTTTAGTAACTAGACAACGTTACCTACCATGCCGAGCACGGTTCAATTCCCTCGGTCGCCGCTCGTCAAGGTCACCCGTCAACTACATTGCCTAGTACTACTACTACACCAGGATGAGCACAGAATTGAGCCCGTTTGTTCGTGCCTAGTACTTGAGTTAATATATCAGGCACTGCACTGGTACGGAGGGATTATCCTTTTACTCTGCATATATAACTTGTCTGAAGTCTAACTAAGCAAAATGTTTGACCAAATCCTTTCTTAAGAAATACAACAGGACAGATGTACGGCTTGAAAATTTATTGCATGATGCAGGTTATGATATTGTTTCGAATCCTGGATCTTAAATTTCAGAAAATCCGGAAGTGAGCATAAATTCTTGAAACTAAGCATGGTCACGTGATATGGCACAAATATTACTTCGTAAGTTTTTTCTTCAATTTGAGACAAGCTGCTTATGACAAGTTGCACAAATGAAGAGCCAAGGTATTTTGGAACAAAGACCTGTTACGTTAAGGCAAACGCTTTCACTATTGAAACCGTGGGCGTTTACGTGCCGCCACGAGTCCCCGCTTCTCATCGGCAGGTGCCGTCTGAGCAAGCGTGTGAGTCGACGGGAGGCGTGCGAGCAGACCGCTGTGTCGGCTGTCAGGGAGGCGTGCGAGCAGACCGCTGTGCAGGCTCACCGGGAGGCGAGCCCTTTGACCAGGCTCCGCCGCCCACCGTCGTCCCAACTGCTCCCACTTTTAATGTCGTCGGCGCCGTAGTTTAAATCAACCCCGCACTACCCGGTATCGCTACAATCCTCTCTCTTCCTCTCCGATTCTCCTGTCGTCTACCTCCAACTAGCCTGACCTAAACGTACGCCATGCCGCATCACGATGGTCTACCCTTAGTGTTCCAGTTTCCTGAGGAAGACACCCAGCCGGAGTCTCAAGAACATAAGGCGCTTTGGGACGAGCTTGAACTGGCCTTGCGGGAAGACGTCGCGCCTGTCCCCGCTTCCGTTCCGGCTCCCGTCACCCCGATTGTGCCAGCACCCATCCCCGTGGCATTGATGGGCTGGGAGCCGCACATTGTCGCCGAGCTTGATCCCACGGGGTTCCACGAGGTCCCCGCCGACTTTCACGCGCCCGTGCACCTGCCAGCGCATGCGCCTGCGCGTGCACTGACACGCATGCCCGTGCACCTGCCAGCGCATGCGCCTGCGCGTGCACTGACGTGCGCGCCCGTGCCGGTGCCCGTGCACACGAATGTCTCCGCTACGCCGTTGACAACGCCTGTCCCCGCGCGGGTGCCAGTGCCCCCCTCAGCGGCATGGATGGCCGCCGTCGACCGCTTCCTTGCACCAACGCCAGTCGCCTCCTCCCGCCAGTTGACTCGCTTCGAAGTCCAGAACATTTTGGCCTTCCTTGAAGCTAGGCCAACGTCCAGGAGTATGCCAACAACGGCGCAAGACGCCGCCGTCGCCGTCGGTCAGTGGTGAAGGAAATATGCCCTAGAGGCAATAATAAAGTATTATATATTTCCTTATATCATGATAAATGTTTATTATTCATGCTAGAATTGTATTAACCGGAAACATAATACATGTGTGAATACATAGACAAACAGAGTGTCACTACTATGCCTCTGCTTGACTAGCTCGTTAGTCAAAGATGGTTATGTTTCCTAGCCATAGACATGAGTTGTCATTTGATTAACGGGATCACCTCATTAGGAGAATGACGTGATTGACTTGACCCATTCCGTTAGCTTAGCACCCGATCGTTTAGTATGTTGCTATTGCTTTCTTCATGACTTATACATGTTCCTATGACTATGAGATTATGCAACTCCCGTTTACCGGAGGAACACTTTGTGTGCTACCAAACGTCACAATGTAACTGGGTGATTATAAAGGTGCTCTACAGGTGTCTCCAAAGGTACTTGTTGGGTTGGCGTATTTCGAGATTAGGATTTGTCACTCCGATTGTCGGAGAGGTATCTCTGGGCCCACTCGGTAATGCACATCACTATAAGCCTTGCAAGCATTGTGACTAATGAGTTAGTTGCGGGATGATGTGTTACGGAACGAGTAAAGAGACTTGCCGGTAACGAGATTGAACTAGGTATCGAGATACCGACGATCGAATCTCGGGCAAGTAACATACCGATGACAAAGGGAACAACGTATGTTGTTATGCGGTCTGACCGATAAAGATCTTCGTAGAATATGTGGGAGCCAATATGGGCATCCATGTCCCGCTATTGGTTATTGACCAGAGAGGTGTCTCGGTCATGTCTACATTGTTCTCGAACCCAAAGGGTCCGCACGCTTAAAGTTACGATGACAGTTATATTATGAGTTTATGTGATTTGATGTACCGAAGGTTGTTCGGAGTCCCGGATGTGATCACGGACATGACGAGGAGTCTCGAAATGGTCGAGACGTAAAGATTGATATATTGGACGACTATATTCGGACACCGGAAGTGTTCCGGAGAAGTTTCGGATTAAACCGGAGTGCCGGAGGGTTACCGGAACCCCCCGGGGAAGTATTGGGCCTTAGTGGGCCTTGAGGGGAGAGAGAGGGCAGCAGCCAGGAGGTGGTGCGCCCCCTCCCAGGAGGAGTCCTAGTTGGACTAGCAGAGGGGGGCGCAGCCCCCTTTCCCTCTCCCTCTCCCTCTCTTTCCTTCCCCCCTTCTCTTCCTAGTAGGACTAGGAAAGGGGAGTCCTACTCCTACTAGGAGGAGGACTCCCCCCCTCTCCTTGGCGCGCCCCATAGGCAGCCGGCCTCTCCCTTGCTTCTTTATATACGGGGGCAGGGGGGCACCTAAGAACACACTTGATATGCGATATTTTAGCCGTGTGCGGTGCCCCCCTCCACCAGATTACACCTCGATAATACCGTCGCGGAGCTTAGGCGAAGCCCTGCGTCGGTGGAACATCATCATCGTCACCACGCCGTCGTGCTGACGAAACTCTCCCTCAACACTCGGCTGGATCGGAGTTCGAGGGACGTCATCGAGCTGAACGTGTGTAGAACTTCGGAGGTGTCGTGCGTTCGGTACTTGATCGGTCGGATCGTGAAGACGTACGACTACATCAACCGCGTTGTGATAACGCTTCCGCTGTCGGTCTACGAGGGTACGTGGACAACACTCTCCCCTCTCGCTGCTATGCATCACCATGATCTTGCGTGTGCGTAGGAATTTTTTTTGAAATTACTACGTTACCCAACAGTGGCATCCGAGCCAGGTTTTATGCGTTGATGCTATGCACGAGTAGAACACAAGTGAGTTGTGGGCGATATAAGTCATACTGCTTACCAGCATGTCATACTTTGGTTCAGCGGTATTGTGAGATGAAGCGGCCCGGACCGACATTACGCATACGCTTACGCGAGACTGGTTTCACCGTTCGGAGCACTCGTTGCTTAAAGGTGACTGGCGGGTGTCTGTCTCTCTCACTTTAGTTGAACCGAGTGTGGCTACGCCCGGTCCTTGCGAAGGTTAAAACAGCACCAACTTGACAAACTATCGTTGTGGTTTTGATGCGTAGGTAAGAACGGTTCTTGCTAAGCCCGTAGCAGCCACGTAAAACATGCAACAACAAAGTAGAGGACGTCTAACTTGTTTTTGCAGGGCATGCTGTGATGTGATATGGTCAAGACATGATGTGATATAATGTGTTGTATGAGATGATCATGTTTTGTAACCGAGTTATCGGCAACTGGCAGGAGCCATATGGTTGTCGCTTTATTGTATGAGATGCAATCGCCATGTAATAGTTTTACTTTTTCACTAAGCGGTAGCGATAGTCGTAAAAGCAATAAGTTGGCGAGACGACAACAATGCTACGATGGAGATCAAGGTGTCGAGCCCGGTGACGATGGTGATCATGACGGTGTTTCGGAGATGGAGATCACGAGCACGGTGCTTCGGAGATGGAGATCACAAGCACAAGATGATGATGGCCATATCATATCACTTATATTGATTGCATGTGATGTTAATCCTTTATGCATCTTATCTTGCGTTGTTTGACGGTAGCATTATAAGATGATCTCTCACTAAAATTTCAAGACAAAAGTGTTCTCCCTGAGTATGCACCGTTGCGAAAGTTCTTCGTGCTGAGACACCACGTGTTAATCGGGTGTGATAGGCTCTACGTTCAAATACAACGGGTGCAAAACAGTTGCACACACGGAGTACTCAGGTTAAACTTGACGAGCCTAGCATATGTACAGATATGGCCTCGGAACACAGAGACCGAAAGGTCGAGCGTGAATCATATAGTAGATATGATCAACATAGTGATGTTCACCATTGAAACTACTCCATCTCACGTGTTAATCGGACATGGTTTAGTTGCTTTGGATCA
Organism: Triticum aestivum; assembly: GCF_018294505.1. Classification (NCBI taxonomy): domain Eukaryota; kingdom Viridiplantae; phylum Streptophyta; class Magnoliopsida; order Poales; family Poaceae; genus Triticum; species Triticum aestivum. The sequence continues at coordinate 8,722,487 of NC_057811.1, read as the reverse complement.
CGTAATCACTTAGATGATTAGAGAGATGTCAATCTAAGTGGGAGTTCTTAAGTAATATGATTAATTGAACTTAAATTTATCATGAACTTAGTACCTGATAGTATCTTGCTTGTCTATGTTAATTGTAGATATATGGCCCGTGCTGTTGTTCCGTTGAATTTTAATGCGTTCCTTGAGAAAGCTAAGTTGAAAGATGATGGTAGCAATTACACGGACTGGGTCCGTAACTTGAGGATTATCCTCATTGCTGCACAGAAGAATTACGTCCTGGAAGCACCGCTAGGTGCCAGGCCTCCTGCAAGAGCTACACCAGAAGTTATGAACGTCTGGCAAAGCAAAGCTGATGACTACTCAATAGTTCAGTGTGCCATGCTTTACGGCTTAGAACCGGGACTTCAATGACGTTTTGAACGTCATGGAGCATATGAGATGTTCCAGGAGTTGAAGTTAATATTTCAAGCAAATGCCCGGATTGAGAGATATGAAGTCTCCAATAAGTTCTATAGCTGCAAGATGGAAGAGAATAGTTCTGTCAGTGAGCATATACTCAGAATGTCTGGGTATAATAATCACTTGATTCAACTGGGAGTTCAACTTCCGGATGATTGCGTCATTGACAGAATTCTTCAATCACTGCCACCAAGCTACAAGAGCTTCGTGATGAACTATAACATGCAAGGGATGGATAAGACGATTCCCGAGCTCTTCGCAATGCTAAAGGCAGCGGAGGTAGAAATCAAAAAGGAGCATCAAGTGTTGATGGTCAGTAAAACCACTAGTTTCAAGAAAAAGGGCAAAGGGAAGAAGAAAGGGAACTTCAAGAAGAATAGCAAGCAAGTTGCTGTTCAGGAGAAGAAATCCAAGTCTGGACCTAAGCCTGAAACTGAGTGCTTCTACTGTAAGCAAACTGGCCACTGGAAGCGGAACTGCCCCAAGTATTTGGCGGATAAGAAGGATGGCAAGGTTAACAAAGGTATATGTGATATACATGTTATTGATGTGTACCTTACTAATACTCGCAGTAGCACCTGGGTATTTGATACTGGTTCTGTTGCTAATATTTGCAACTCAAAACAGGGGCTATGGATTAAGCGAAGTTTAGCTAAGGACGAGGTGACGATGCGCGTGGGAAATGGTTCCAAAGTCGATGTGATCGCCGTGGGCACGCTACCTCTACATCTACCTTCGGGATTAGTTTTAGACCTAAATAATTGTTATTTGGTGCCAGCGTTGAGCATGAACATTATATCTGGATCTTGTTTAATGCGAGACGGTTATTCATTTCAATCAGAGAATAATGGTTGTTCTATTTATATGAATAATATCTTTTATGGTCATGCACCCTTGAAGAGTGGTCTATTTTTAATGAATCTCGATAGTAGTGATACACATATTCATAATGTTGAAGCCAAAAGATGCAGAGTTAATAATGATAGTGCAACTTATTTGTGGCACTGCCGTTTGGGTCATATCGGTGTAAAGCGCATGAAGAAACTCCATACTGATGGAATTTTGGAATCACTTGATTTTGAATCACTTGGTACTTGCGAACCGTGCCTTATGGGCAAGATGACCAAAACACCGTTCTCCGGAACTATGGAGAGAACAACAGATTTGTTGGAAATCATACATACATATGTATGTGGTCCGATGAATATTGAAGCTCGTGGCGGATATCGTTATTTTCTCACCTTCACAGATGATTTGAGCAGATATGGGTATATCTACTTAATGAAACATAAGTCTGAAACATTTGAAAAATTCAAAGAATTTCAGAGTGAAGTTGAAAATCATCGTAACAAGAAAATAAAATTCCTACGATCTGATCGTGGAGGAGAATATTTGAGTTACGAGTTTGGTCTACATTTGAAACAATGCGGAGTAGTTTCGCAACTCACGCCACCCGGAACACCACAGCGTAATGGTGTGTCCGAACGTCGTAATCGCACTTTACTAGATATGGTGCGATCTATGATGTCTCTTACTGATTTACCGCTATCGTTTTGGGGTTATGCTTTAGAGACGGCTGCATTCACTCTAAATAGGACACCATCGAAATCCGTTGAGACGACACCTTTTGAACTATGGTTTGGCAAGAAACCAAAGTTGTCGTATCTTAAAGTTTGGGGTTGCGATGCTTATGTGAAGAAACTTCAACCTGATAAGCTCGAGCCTAAATCGGAGAAATGTGTCTTCATAGGATACCCAAAGGAGACCGTTGGGTACACCTTCTATCACAGATCCGAAGGCAAGATATTTGTTGCTAGAAATGGATCCTTTCTAGAGAAGGAGTTTCTCTCGAAAGATGTGAGTGGGAGGAAAGTAGAACTTGATGAGGTAACTGTACCTTCTCCCTTATTGGAAAGTAGATCATCGCAGAGATCAGTTTCTGCGACACCTACACCAAGTAGTGAGGAAGTTAATGATAATGATCATGAAACTTCAGATCAAGTTATTACTGAACTTCGTAGGTCAACTAGATCAAGATCCACACCAGAGTGGTACGGTAATCCTGTTCTGGAGGTCATGTTACTAGACCATGGCGAACCTACGAACTATGAAGAAGCGATGGTGAGCCCAGATTCCGCAAAATGGCTTGAAGCCATGAAATCCGAGATGGGATCCATGTATGAAAACAAAGTATGGACTTTGGTTGACTTGCCCGATGGTCGGCAAGCCATTGAAAATAAATGGATCTTCAAGAAGAAGACTGACGCTGATGATAATGTTACTATCTACAAAGCTCGACTTGTTGCGAAAGGTTTTCGACAAGTTCAAGGAATTGACTACGATGAGACCTTCTCACCCGTAGCGATGCTTAAGTCTGTCCGAATCATGTTAGCAATTGCCGCATTTTATGATTATGAAATTTGGCAAATGGATGTCAAAACTGCGTTCCTGAATGGATTTCTGGAAGAAGAGTTGTATATGATGCAACCGGAAGGTTTTGTCGATCCAAAGGGAGCTAACAAAGTGTGCAAGCTCCAGCGATCCATTTATGGACTGGTGCAAGCCTCTCGGAGTTGGAATAAACGCTTTGATAGTGTGATCAAAGCATTTGGTTTTATACAGACTTTTGGAGAAGCCTGTATTTACAAGAAAGTGAGTGGGAGCTCGATAGCATTTCTGATATTATATGTGGATGACATATTACTGATTGGAAATGATATTGAATTTCTGGATAGCATAAAGGGATACTTGAATAAGAGTTTTTCAATGAAAGACCTCGGTGAAGCTGCATATATATTAGGCATTAAGATCTATAGAGATAGATCAAGGTGCTTAATTGGACTTTCACAAAGCACATACCTTGACAAAGTTTTGAAGAAGTTCAAAATGGATCAAGCAAAGAAAGGGTTCTTGCCAGTACTACAAGGTGTGAGATTGAGTAAGACTCAATGCCCGACCACTGCAGAAGATAGAGAGAAGATGAAAGATGTTCCCTATGCTTCAGCCATAGGCTCTATCATGTATGCAATGCTGTGTACCAGACCTGATGTGTCCCTGGCTATAAGTTTAGCAGGGAGGTACCAAAGTAATCTAGGAGTGGATCACTGGACAGCGGTCAAGAACATCCTGAAATACCTGAAGAGGACTAAGGATATGTTTCTCGTATATGGAGGTGACAAAGAGCTCATCGTAAATGGTTACGTTGATGCAAGCTTTGACACTGATCCGGACGATTCGAAATCGCAAACCGGATACGTATTTACATTGAATGGTGGAGCTGTCAGTTGGTGCAGTTCCAAGCAAAGTGTCGTGGCGGGATCTACGTGTGAAGCGGAATACATAGCTGCTTCGGAAGCAGCGAATGAAGGAGTCTGGATGAAGGAGTTCATATCCGATCTAGGTGTCATACCTAGTACATCGGGACCAATGAAAATCTTTTGTGATAATACTGGTGCAATTGCCTTAGCAAAGGAATCCAGATTTCACAAGAGAACCAAGCACATCAGAAGACGCTTCAATTCCATCCGGGATTTAGTCCAGGTGGGAGACATAGAAATTTGCAAGATACATACGGATCTGAATGTAGCAGATCCGTTGACTAAGCATCTTCCACGAGCAAAACATGATCAGCACCAAGACTCCATGGGTGTAAGGATCATTACTATGTAATCTAGATTATTGACTCTAGTGCAAGTGGGAGACTGAAGGAAATATGCCCTAGAGGCAATAATAAAGTATTATATATTTCCTTATATCATGATAAATGTTTATTATTCATGCTAGAATTGTATTAACCGGAAACATAATACATGTGTGAATACATAGACAAACAGAGTGTCACTAGTGTGCCTCTGCTTGACTAGCTCGTTAGTCAAAGATGGTTATGTTTCCTAGCCATAGACATGAGTTGTCATTTGATTAACTGGATCACCTCATTAGGAGAATGACGTGATTGACTTGACCCATTCCGTTAGCTTAGCACCCGATCGTTTAGTATGTTGCTATTGCTTTCTTCATGACTTATACATGTTCCTATGACTATGAGATTATGCAACTCCCGTTTACCGGAGGAACACTTTGTGTGCTACCAAACGTCACAATGTAACTGGGTGATTATAAAGGTGCTCTACAGGTGTCTCCAAAGGTACTTGTTGGGTTGGCGTATTTCGAGATTAGGATTTGTCACTCCGATTGTCGGAGAGGTATCTCTGGGCCCACTCGGTAATGCACATCACTATAAGCCTTGCAAGCATTGTGACTAATGAGTTAGTTGCGGGATGATGTGTTACGGAACGAGTAAAGAGACTTGCCGGTAACGAGATTGAACTAGGTATCGAGATATCGACGACCGAATCTCGGGCAAGTAACATACCGATGACAAAGGGAACAACGTATGTTGTTATGCGGTCTGACCGATAAAGATCTTCGTAGAATATGTGGGAGCCAATATGGGCATCCAGGTCCCGCTATTGGTTATTGACCAGAGAGGTGTCTCGGTCATGTCTACATTGTTCTCGAACCCAAAGGGTCCGCACGCTTAAAGTTACGATGACAGTTATATTATGAGTTTATGTGATTTGATGTACCGAAGGTTGTTCGGAGTCCCGGATGTGATCACGGACATGACGAGGAGTCTCGAAATGGTCGAGACGTAAAGATTGATATATTGGACGACTATATTCGGACACCGGAAGTGTTCCGGAGAAGTTTCGGATTAAACCGGAGTGCCGGAGGGTTACCGGAACCCCCCGGGGAAGTATTGGGCCTTAGTGGGCCTTGAGGGGAGAGAGAGGGCAGCAGCCAGGAGGTGGTGCGCCCCCTCCCAGGAGGAGTCCTAGTTGGACTAGGAGAGGGGGGCGCAGCCCCCTTTCCCTCTCCCTCTCCCTCTCTTTCCTTCCCCCCTTCTCTTCCTAGTAGGACTAGGAAAGGGGAGTCCTACTCCTACTAGGAGGAGGACTCCCCCCCTCTCCTTGGCGCGCCCCATAGGCAGCCGGCCTCTCCCTTGCTCCTTTATATACGGGGGCAGGGGGGCACCTAAGAACACACTTGATATACGATATTTTAGCCGTGTGCGGTGCCCCCCTCCACCAGATTACACCTCGATAATACTGTCGCGGAGCTTAGGCGAAGCCCTGCGTCGGTGGAACATCATCATCGTCACCACGCCGTCGTGCTGACGAAACTCTCCCTCAACACTCGGCTGGATCGGAGTTCGAGGGACGTCATCGAGCTGAACGTGTGTAGAACTTCGGAGGTGCCGTGCGTTCGGTACTTGATCGGTCGTATCGTGAAGACGTACGACTACATCAACCGCGTTGTGATAACACTTCTGCTGTCGGTCTACGAGGGTACGTGGACAACACTCTCCCCTCTCGTTGCTATGCATCACCATGATCTTGCGTGTGCGTAGGAATTTTTTTTGAAATTACTACGTTACCCAACAAGTGGCCCGACGACACACAGAGCACGACAGAGGAGCCGCTTCCCACCGCGAGACGCCCCCGCCGCCGCCGCGTAATCTAAATTTGCCATGAAAAACGTTCGGATTGCCATGCTTAAAATCCGAACGTTTAGCATTTCCGTTTATTTTATATCGATCGTCGTATAATTTAAAGTCGGAGTCAGACTGAACGAAATGTATGGTTTGATCGATTGAATGTTCTGCTAGAGCCGTATCAAATTAAATATAAAACTTCATCAAGCCACATGTATTCCTTGTCATCCAACGACCTAGACTGCTTCAATGTCGAGCGCTCAACACGTTTAGCGTGCAGTTAAATTCATGCCAAAAATAGTGCTAATCACATGACAACACGCAAATAATATCCTAATAGTTAATATCCGCATGCACTTAATATACTTCCAAATTAACGTGCATTGCACGTACACACTGACTAGTGCTGCTACTACGTGAAACTGGTGCCGTGACTTGTGAACGTGTCCAGATATGGTCAACGGCAACATCGCCCGCGAGTTCTTCCTGTTTGCCCGTGCGTCTAAATGCAGAAGGGGAGGAGAGAGAGAGCACACATGGAACCCACCAGTAAGTGAAGGCGAATAGTACTAAAAATAGTATTACATGTTATCCATTAATTAGGCTGTGGTAATATAAAAACATTATGTGAACAAAGGGGGTACAACAAAAATTGCTATTCTACGTATGTTGCCTATTGACGTGCGGCTTGAAGGCCCCGTCGCATGTTCGATCCTCGTCCTTTATTTTTTAATTTGTATATGGGTCCAAATTTGTTTCATGACATGTGGGCCCCTCGGTGTGTAGTTTGTAGCACTTTAATTTGTGGGTCGAAATTTGTTCCATTCCAAGTGGACTATCGGTGTGTAGTTTTGTAGCTTATTTATAATATAAAGAGAACAACATAGTTTTTTCAATAATACCATGGTGCGACGTTGAAGGCGAGAAAGGACGTGCGAGAGAGCGATGACCGAGCCAGAGGGAAATCAACTAGGGGAGTTGCATGGGTTGCTACAAAAATATAATCTAAACCGACCGAAATAAATGCCTACACAAATTAATCCAAGGTTGGAGTGCCCCTCGCAATGTAAATAGCTCCGGCTTTGCGAGGGATGGAGAGGTAGTAGCTTCAACGCGTGGAAGATACGGTGTGAGAAAGCGAGGTCAATCGAGAGACATATAGATAGAGAGACAAAGTGAGTGTGGTCCGACATTCATTGAACAAATATATATGCTCTGGAGAGATTTTGTCCGATTGAGCTTTTTGGCAAGGGTGAGGGCTGTAAGATAGAGCTTGAGGGATGATCCAGTCACAGACGTGTAGATATATTTTGTGCGTGGGAGGAAGCAAGGTCAACCGATCACATAGGGTCGCCGTGCGATCGAAAGAGTGAGACGGGTTGGAGAGAGTGACCTAGATAGACGATGTGCGTGAGAGAGTATACAATGTGAATAGGTCGAATTGGGCTCAAACATGGTGATATATCGTTTTTGTCCGAGAAAGAGCGAGGTCAATCGAGACATGCGGAGAGAGAGAGAGAGAGAGAGAGAGAGAGAGAGAGAAAGATTGAGTGAGCGTGGCGCACCATGAGGTCGAAAGAGTGGTGGCGGCTTGGATGGACTGACCTAGATAGACAATCTGCGTGAGAGAGTATAGAGTGTGTCGATCGAGGCCCGAACAGGGAGATATATCATTTGTGTGTGAAAGAAAACGAGGTTAAACGAGACTCAGATAAAGAGAGCGAGATTGAGCGAGTGTGGCCCGCCGTGTGGAAGAAAGAGTGAGACAGTCTCGAGGGAGTGACCTAGATATACAACGTGTGTGCGTGCGCACGAGAGGTTGGGGGGCTAGATAGGACATGCATGTATTTAGCGCGAGAGGGTGAGAGGGAGAGGGGGGAGAGAGAGAGAGAACTCGGCATGGGGTGCAATGGCGGGTGTGTGAGGTAAATACATTTGGTAACAGAGTGGAAAAAGGGGTTGTGTAGTTGAGAGACTTAGAGATCGAAATATGGAGAGAAAGAATGAACGTGTGTTGGAAACCGATAGCTTCCTAAGGTGGTTAGGAGAGGAAGATTGACCGATACAGGAAGTATGTAGCGTTTGTGGGGGGGGGGGCTAAAAACAACATTTGAATGTACATAGTACGAGACTTAATATCGATGTTTCAATTCGGTGTACATTGTAAGATTTGAACCGAGGACCGGTCATACGGGTAATTATTTCGAATTCGTGCCATACTAAGTTTCGAAAAGTTGACATTGACTCAGTTTGTTGTGCTATTTTGTAGGTCATATGTTTGAATCCATCCAAAAAATTTCTCACTACCATGGTGTTCATCATATACATATGAATTTGTATTAAAACAGTAGCGTGGATACAGTGAAATGCGAAATCCACGTTAGAATTGGAGATCGCTACGTGACACACACTCTAATTCAAATAACTAACTACGTGACACACACTCTAATTCAAATAACTAATTATGTGACACACACTCTAATCCACGTTAGCGTGGCTACTGTTTCGATTTTTTTTCAAAGAACTCCTCATTAATTAATTTATAGTACTCCCTCTGTTCACTTTTATAAGACCTTGAAGACATTTCAGACAATGTGCAAAACAGTTCATTTTAAGTTGTCTGAAACGACTTACAAAAGTGAACAGATGGAGTATCTCGTTTCGAATGACTAATTATTGCAAGGAAAACATGGGCATGGTAATACATACAGATTCGTTTGCAAATGAAAGAAGATTCGTTTGCATTCACAAATGTAGGCGCACCAGGCAGACCAGGGTCGTGTCGGGGTGGACGCTGCTTTGGTGCCTTAAGGCACCGAAGCATAGTCCTGTCGGGGTGGTCGCGTGTGTCGGACGGACGCGTAGCACCCAGCCACCCACCCCCCTCCCCCCCAAAAAAGGACGACGACAATATAAGTTCGCGCTTCCACGTTTCGGATTGAAATATCTGGCGGCCCCAATTCCAGCCCTGCAAAATCTCTCTTCTCCACCGTCCCCTTCCGCGCCCAGATTGCTCAAATCCCTAATTCGCCGCCAACCCTCGAATCGCCCCTCGTCTCGTCTCTTTCCCCACCGTTCCCCACCTCTGTGCCGGACGACGACGACGAAGACGACGGTCGCGCTTCACCACCGCACCGGAGCTACCTCATCTACGCCCTCGTCCACCGCACCGGGTGGTCCACCGACAACGTCGGCCGCCGCAACCGACGTGCCTCACAGACACCGAGTTCCACCGCATCAGGTGCGCTTCACCGACGCCGTCTCCCAGCTCACCGGGGCTACTTCACCGAGCACATCGTCGCACCTCCGCCCCCCGAGGCCGTTGGGGCTTCACCAACGGTCTCGTCCACCGCATCGTAGCGCTCCGCTGCCACTCAAGATCTGCATCCGTGCGCGGCCAGCCAACGCCAGCGCATCACCCTCAACGGCTCTGAAGTGACCCGCACTCTAGCTAGGCGAGCATGCCCAAACGCCGGCCCGAACTAGGTATCCACACATCACTCCCTTGTGCACTGTTCCGACGATGTTTGGATATCCTTTCACTGCTCTCTTAGCTTACACGCCTATGCAACTCTGACTTTAACTCTTATTTCTTCTGGAGATATCATCTGAAACAAGCAAATCCATTTTTTAGCGAAGCATGACGGCGCTACGGGATCTGGTACACATCCTGCACACCCGTATAACCTTGTAAGTATCTGTCCTCCGGTACAACATCAAGGTCGATTCCTCTTATTTGATCAACCATTCGCCGTGTCAAAAATGCAGAGGGGGATGCAAGGAGCACAAGGCCTGCACATCCAAGCAAGTGGTAACATGGACTTGTACATGGAACATCCCAAGCGCAAGCAGAGCTGCAGTGAGCCTGTACAACGAGCTAGCGTAAGTCCCTGCATTTCATTTAATTCGTACTGGCATTCGTGTATGATTTGTGTGCAGTGGCTGATCCACGAATTCAAGTTACCAGGGGCGAACATTTAACTTAAAAAATACGAAGGCACTTGCACTCCGGAAATCAACATAACTTGAGAAATGTGAAGCTACATGCACTTTGAAAACCAGCTAATGATCCAAAGTAGTTCAGATTATAAACACTAAATGATGCAAGCACCAAAAAACACAAAATGCAACATGGTGTACAAGGACTACAAACATGGTCTGTACCTGCTTGAATTATTCGTTCTCTGGCTGAAAATATCGAAGTGTAATTGCACGTATAACCAGTGCGCAAACTGCATATCAATATATCTATCCTGCACAAGTATGGCAATAGTTTCAAACAACAGATTAGAAAAGTATTTATGCTATGTTGTCATGATACGGGGACTTTCTGGTAGATGGCCTCGACGTTTCCTCAAGCTATGAAAATGCACTATAATTTGCTTGTCATCAATGCCTGCAAATCTCTGTCTCTCTCAACATAGTAGATCATCATTAGACACTAAATCCTTCAATGAGCTTGCAAAATGCTTGCATTAGATCCCTCATTAGACACTATATGTTCATCACCAGGAGCATGTAAAATGTTTGCATCAAATCCTTCATTAGCAGTCTGTTCATTAGACACTTCAGGCTCAAGAACAACATGAGCTTGTATGTTTGCACCGGAAACTTGATTAGATACATCAGATTCAGTCAGTTCAGTATTGATTGGGGGAGTTATAAAATAAGTAGAAATTGGTTTCATTTTCTCATAGATTCCCTACATACAAGCAGTTTTACAACACCGTCAGGTTTAACTATTGGCCAGAAATTGAAGAGTTGAATTAGATATAATCAGGGATGTGATGTACCTGCTCGTTGCGCATGCTACTCTTGCAAGCTGCGACTGTCCGTTTGCGCAAGCTCGATGCCATGCCCGTGCTGCCGCCGCTGCCTCCCACGCAGGCTACACCCAGGGTTGGATCTTCATCTTCTTGTCCTTCCGTTCGCTTGAAGCCCGGCGACCGCCCTCCAACGAGGGCGCGAGGAAGTGCTGTGTCGGTCTGTCCAGCGGCGGCTAGGTTAGGAGCGAACCAGACTGGAGGCTGGAGCGAATGAATTGGGATTTTTCCTGCTGTCGATCGATATGGGAGGCGCTCGTTTGGGCCGCGAGCCTGCTATAGGGCCTGCCTTGCACTTATGTTATTGGCCCATCCAAATTGAAACATTTTTCTTCATTTTTTACATTGCCTGCTCGTGCGTTGGGACGAACAAAACTAGCGTGGGCCAACCTGGACGACTCAAACTAGGTGCACACTTTCCAGCCACCTGAGGCGGCCGCCCATACCAGCCCCTATGGTGGCGTCGCCCCTTTTTGCGTGTATGATTGGATAGTGAAAAATATTCCAGTGGCGCTTTTGATTTACCCACAGAATGGTTGAATTGCTTGTTTCTATGAACTGAGTTCGCCAATAATGTGAAGGATGCCAGTCTTTTCATCCTATTGTAGATTGCTTAGATCTCGATATGCCAAAAGTAATCACATGAAATATACAGTAAAAGCCAGTGTGATGTGTTTGGCTACAACTAGTCTGACTACACGTCCTCATATAACATATCAAGGACGCACCATCTTACCAGATTAACCATTCGACTTACCCATGCAGTGTGGGAAGAAAGAAGTATTGGGACTGCGTATCCAAGCAATTGATGCCATGGACTCCTTCGTACAACCTTGTAAGCGAAAAAGAAGTTGCAGTGTGCCTGTACAAAGAACTAGCGTAAGTTCAGTTACCTGCTTCTCGGAATTTTAGTTAGCCACTTATTGCAAAATTGTTCAATTACGTTGCTTGGCTTAATTTAGTTTGCTACTGATTACATAATGGCACAGCCTGTTAATCATATTGTAGACTGCGCCTATCTATGTGTTTGATACTTACTGTTAAGAATTACCTGTTTGCCTTAACTTAAATATCTACTTGTTTGTTTAACTGCTTTGCTGCTGCAACAGCGGGTTACAATGATGTTAATAACTACTTTTCAGCATCCAATTGAAACTCTTTAATTCCTTGTTTGTTTAACTGGTTTGCTGTTATAACTCCCAGTTGAGATGTTTTGCTAACTTCAACTTTTCTGAATCCAATCGGAACTTTAATGGCAAAACAGGTTAGCCCAAGATCAAAGAGCGAGGTCCCCATGGACGTTGCATCATCCCACAGCAGTGGCACCGGCCCAATCGTGCATTATGAATTGCCAACTGCTGATGCTCTAGAGGCTAAACTAGTGGTAGAAAGAGATTCTGCTTCTGCACTTAGAGATGAAGTTGACATGTTGAGGAAGCAAACAGCACAATCACAAGCAGTACTCAAGACAACCATTAAATATTTGGTGGATTTCAAAACGAAGCAAGCTGAGACTGACCAGATTGTTAAGGTCCTGAAGGAAAAAAGGAAATTAAATTCCTACTTGGTAAATCATAGGTGAAATGTTCTTTCCATAGTTGAATAACCTTTGTGTTGTCTGTTCATGTAATCAATCAAACCATTTGTTTTAGAGATCATGTAATAATTGTTTTTTTGTTTTTTGGTTTGTAATTTTATTTGAGCACAAGTCTGTATCAATTGATAAGACTCGGAGACATTTCATTTGGATTGCTGTGCCAGACCTACAAATATGCCAATCGGGCTGAATGTGCATTCAGCAATAGTAGTAGTATAGATGGACCATAAGTGGCACGCATTGGAAAGGGCCAAGATGCTGGCTAAAAAAAGGATGCTGTTGTAGCCAAAAAAAGTACAGCGGCCTGGCTTATGTATGTTAGTTGATATTATTGATCCATATACTCTATAAGTGTTTATATGTCTGTTAGTTCTGTACATTCTTGGTTGATTGACTCGGTATTTGAATCTTGATACATCGCTTGTGTACATATCTAAATGGGAGTACACATTATGCTGCGTGTGACATTTGAGTTGGACATGAAGTGTTCCAAATATTCGAATTCACCTTAAACTGGATTCTAGTTTCTGAATTTGAGTATCGGCATTTGTAAACCATATTCATATATGACAGTGGAATACATCTTTGTCGTCCTTTTGAAGATATATAAAAACACATAGAATGATTTATAAAGATTCATATAGGAATACAAAATGGATTCGAATTTAGTTGCCAGGGTAAACGTGGATGCTTATTGTCCCAAAATTCGAAAGAAGCAGCAAAATGTCCACTCCCACGTCGGCTGCCCGAAGCCAAGTGTTTGGGAGATGGAAATTACTGTCTACCCATTACACGGACAATCCATCGGCCCGATTTCCACTGCTCTAAATAGGGGTAGGTTAGTAACTTCAATTAGACGTGACACGACCGCCTCTGAGCCCATTCCGACACGGTGGGCGTCAAACATGGGCGGCAAAACTCATTTGATTCAAGCTCGTCCGAAAGACCTCTGTTTCTCCCTCCATTCCCCATTCATACACGGTGGGCGGCAAAACAAACTCGACTCGGCCGAAATCGATGTAGGCAAATATTTTCAATAGGGGCAGGTTTGTAACTTCACTCAGACGTGACACAACCGCCCTACCTGTCAGCCCCGTTCATACACCGTGGGCGCCAACCATGGGCGCCAACCACCCTCTCCTCGCCCGAAATCGCTCTGGGCAAATATTGGCGAGATGCGAGATTACCGTCCTATCCCCAACCGACGAGACGTCCAAATTTTAAACGGGGGCTAAGTTCGTAACTTTCCCATATTTCAGACAGGCGCGTCCCAAAAACATGGTTCCCCGTACCTCTCCCTCCATTTTCCCATTCATACACCGTCCGCGCTAGAACACCCCATCCCCACACCAGCCTCCGTCCGCCACCCCATCCATCGCCGCCGTCCTCCACCACATCCATCGCCACCGTCCTCCACCATGCCGGAGCGCCTACCAAGACCGCGTCGTCCACTGCTAGAGATGGACGTTTCTCATCCACGGCGACGGACCAATAGCCTTGCATCGCGTCCTCTCGCTTCATCGGCGCCGTCGTCCTCTTTGCCGGGGCCGCTCACACGACCTTCTCTTCCACCGCAACGGGACTTATCCCCCGATGCACCCGTCTACCGTCGCAGATCTGCTTCAACGCCACCGACAGCCATCGCACCCCCGATGCCTACACGGCGCCGCAAGAGAGGTGGTACTTCATATCTCCTCAACTTTTTGATCTCAACCAGAAAATAGATCTTAACTTGGTTACTCTACTTTCTTTTCAGCTCTTAGAATTTAGTTCTTAGTTCGAAGCAAACAATGGATGCTAAATATCATTTCTCCGGTTTGCAGCTTCAAATCTGCCATGGCACAGCCATAATACGGTTTAATTGATCATGCTTAGGGTTTAATTGATCATGTTGGTTCCGTGGTGGTTTCTTTAATAGAAATCGGAGGGGAAACCCTCTTTTGCTAAAAAAATATGCTTAGAGTTTCCCCCTTTTATGATCACTATACGATCAGAATACGTGCTTCGTGTCATAATAACACTGCTCCACCCATCAAGCTAAACAAGCTTAGTTGTTCAAATACGAATCTGATATTATTAAAACAGAGTTGTTTAATTGGTCAGCTAAATGTTCCTAAATTAGTTTCGAAAATGCATGTTCGCCGCTCGGGTGTGTATCTCTACAGGGTGCCCACGGTGGGCCGGCCCACCCTGGGATTTTGGGTCGTCCCAGGCCCCGATTCCCCTCTGTTCTGCTGCGCGCTTCCGATCTCTACTCGCCCCCAGCCGCCTGCCTCGCCGGCGACTTGCCGTCCCCGGACGGCATGACTCTAGGAGGAGACGCCGGACTAACAGGAGGCCAGGAGCCGCTCGCCCAACAGCGTCACCGCTGCCCGGGCGCGCCGCCGTGCCTACCTTCCCAGTCCGTTCAGGGCTCAGGCGTGCAGCACCCACCAAGCCAACCCGATTTATCCTGAGATACGTCCTCAACACTCAGCAGCCACTCCTCATCACCCATTTTCTAATTGATTCATTACTCATTAGGCAGGACTGTCATTAGGGTTTGTTGTGTGCTCAGTGCTACCTACACTTAATGGTTCAGATGTATTTCGGTAATCTTTAGTACCTCTAAAGTTCACAGGGTTTTCAAAATTCCGGCCCTCGGAACAGAAACTAGTCATTTTGGATTGTTGGTCGTAGTGACATTGACCCAGATTACTACTGCAAGCCAGGTTTGTTGACAATTTTACTTGTCTTTCTTACTCATTCGATATAATATCCAATTATTCACGTCGATTAGTTGCAAACAATAAGTGCTAGACAAACTTCTTCATTCAGATTTTGGACGGTCTCTTACTGCAGTTACAATTCTGCATACTTGTCCTAGTAAGCTCACAAGTAAATGATTGATTCACTACATCTATGCTTGCCTTGTCATATTTGTTGTCAATATTCTTTTAGGGTGGACCACCCTGTTTCTAAATACTGGAACCGTAGACATGAGTGAATAGTATTTCTCTATGTGATCTCTTCCATCATGTGTGGGTAACGAACACTGCATTGTATAGAAAGAAAGTGTCATTTCCAGCTTTTACATAGGTTTCGATCTTTTACATGGAATACAATCTGCCTACTTGCTTTGTGTCGCACTACCAACACTCCACCCTTGAAGCTAAACATTACGCCACTCATAATTGCTTAGTTTATTTGTTCAAATACGAATTTCATATGATTCTAATGTTCCTACTTCAGTTTTGAAATGTGTGCCTGCCTGTTATAGAGACATAAGGGGTTTGTATTTCTGTGTGTGGTCTGGTCAGCACGGTTGGGGAGGTGAACTTTGCATATGCAGGGGTTTATAGGGAGACACTCTCCGAGTTGAATCCGCAATGCATTCCATAGATAATCTGACTACTTTTTATGTTTTCATGAATCTCAGATTCTGAACAGCATCATAATGATTATGAGCTTGCGCGCATGAAAAGAATAAAGCAGAACAATGCCATGGCTGTCAAACTTGGCATTAAGGGACTGAAATCAAGTCTGGATGCAATGCAATGCAAACGCTCTCCACCTACAGATTCATGCTCAGAATATGATCCTAACAGTGATTCTGAGCTAGAGGGAGACCTAAGTCAATGTAGCTCCCTAGTGGAGGAGTCAGAGGAAGATGCCCTATCTTATTCACCCATCAAGGTACTTGCTCTAACTTTCCAAGGTTACATTGCTCGCACATATCTTGCAACTGATGCTTTGCATTGCTTCTACTTTGTTGAACTGCCATTAGCTTAGTTTACACATCGTGTATGTGAATACGCCCTGCCTATCCATTTTCAGTACATATTCCATCTGTCATCATACCATATTTATCCATTCAAATGTTGTTCTTGTGTATCAGACGTTCAAAAGGAAGAGGGCGATTGCTGATCGTGGAGGAGCACAAGCAAAGTATTTGGAAAAGGTAGTGGCACCTGATAAATCAAATAGCCCATTAGGTGTAGTTGCAATATCACCTGACCCACAAAATACCCCAACTCTAGCAGACTCTAGCCCTACTACACTGGTCATTTCTGATGCCCCAACTCAGCAGACCCCAACTGCAGCAAACAGTATGATTATGCCAGTTGACATAGCACCAGCTGTACGACGCAAAACCCCCATTCCAGCAAAGAGTACACCAAATCCAGTTGCCAAATCCCTTTTCGAACCAGAGAGAGCCCCAATTGCAGCAAATAGGACCCCTGTTCCATTTCTTCCCAGTTTAGAAGACGAAGCTTATGTTGTTGTCAGGAACTTTGTGCGCATCTTTCCTTCATGGAAAGATTATACCGCAGACACAGAACAATTTCCAGTCTTCCTCCGCAACTTACGCGTAAGTAATGTACTAATGTTATTCATGGTCATTACTGCATATGTTTCTGCTGACAGAAGACACAAGATTTCATTCTTTTAAATAGGCGAGGAGCAAACTGGATTGTGATGACGAGCAAGGGTTGGTTGCGCTTTTCAAGCACTCGTTGATGAAGTATCGTTCCTACCTGAGGCAAGCGCACTTCGATGGCAAGCCTCTGAACGAAATTTCTGTAAAGTCTCCGGTGCTACATTTATCCGACGGTGACTGGAATAATCTTGTTACACATTGGTCTCGGCTGCAGCGTAAGGTACTGTCTATGATATCACATCACAATTTGAACTACATTTCTGCATTTGCCTTAATGTCTCACTTGTACGAAAACTGTTAGCAGAAGAACATTCGTTCTCAAGGGACCACAGAATCTCGCAACTATACTGCACACTGCATTGCTCTTGTGAGTACCTCTTGCCCTGTATGACCATACTTACTTTCATAGCTGTTTGATTATGTAGCATCACTGCACATGTTAGCCTCGTAATCGTCCATTTGGTGGACATTATAAGATCCGTATGGACTCTTACATAAATTTAGAATCAACCCAATGCTTTTGAAGAGGTTTAGCTCTGCAGTCCTCTTGTAAGGACTGAACGTGGTCTATCACTGTACTTACATTAACAGCTACTCCCTCCGTCCCATAATATAAGAACGTTTTGTACAGTACACCAGTGTTCAAAACACTCTTGTATTATGGGAAGAGGGATTGGTTCATTTTGTAGCATTCTGCATCTTATCTCCCTCGCCCACCATTTACTAAAAAAGATCAGATCTATATTTAATCTTACCAACAAGTAGAATACACAGACAATGCCAGTGCAGAAGTGTAGCCCATTGCTCTTGTCAGTACATTTTGTCCTGTAACGCTTGTACTTCCAGGGATTGGTAGTTGATTATGTAGCATCAATCTGCATCTTATCTTCATTATCCTCTATCCCTTCCAGTATTATCATATCTATAATTACTCTCTACAAAATGTAGAGTACAGGCAATGCTTATGAAGAAGATTCTGTGCTGAAATTCTTGAGTTATCCTTCCCTTGACATGGAGAAGGGCATTATAAAGCCGGTGTTAACTGTTAATGTAAGTCAGTCCTTCTAAAGCCTTTATCCTCAACTGCTGTTTAATTTGCTCATACTCCCTATCGTTTACTGCTGTTTAGTTTGCTGTTTCTACCAAAATGCATGTTCGTAAGAACCGTAAGTTCTAAGTTTTACTTGTAAAACCAAATTCCTTATTCATACCATGCACATTACTTAATACTCCCTATATGTATGCTTGTTTTTGTGGATCTATAATCCAGTGTGTGGTGAAGCAGCCCACGTTTGCACCTTGTCATCTCCTGTTTTATCTTACTGATGTGGCTGATGATATGAACAACATGCCATGCACATTATCCAAAATAGATACAATGATTTTCTTTGCCCTTCATCTATGCTTGTTATGTTGACATGGTAATCCAGTAGTGTGGTGAAGCTCCCCGCATTATGAACAATGCCAAATTATGCTATTGATATTTTGAACTTACTCTTTATTTTCTAATTTGAAATTGGATAGAATTGACAGAACAGTTATCATCTTTGTTTATACACGTGCAAAACCTGTCATCTCTCTGCTTTGTTTCAGGGTGATATGCCTGATGGCATGCACAAGTCTGCTGAAGGCTGTGAGACAAACCCAACATATATTGCAGCAAAGAAGGCAAAACATCTTGAAGATAGCGAGACAACCCCAAAGTCTTGTCTTGATGCAGTGTTCAAGTTACTTGAGACTAACAGTCAGACAAGCTCACAGAATTCGTTGTCTGAATCAGTTCGACTTCTTCAGTCCCAAGTTCTAGCAGAAAGGCATTCTGCAACTCAACTTCGACTTGAAGTCCTATCTCTAAGAAAGATTGCGGAGAACACCAATGAGAACCTCATCGCTAAACAGCTACACCTGGAAGCTATGACCGACATGCTAGGCCGGTCTCACAGCCTTGCTCAGCAGCTTGCGCAGCAGTTCCCCCGCAAGGCTAACCTTTCTTGAACTGTCTTGGAAGTGGTCTCGGTTCAGTATTATTTTGTTACGCTGCAATGGTGCCCAGTTTTTGTAATCTGCTTCTTCGTTGCGCTTTATGATCACTGGTGGCGAACTTTGATGCCCAGTGGATGTAATATGTGTAATAGCCGTGATAGCCTAGCATAAGTTGCTTGCTTATTTATTTCCTTGTTGTCTTGTTTATTTGTTTGCTTGTAGTCAGTGCAGTTCTTTTTCCGCGGTTTGCTAGTGGCTGCAATAACCTATTTTTTAAAACTAGGCCACAATAACCATGGGCTAATATTTACTGTAGTGACACTGGGCCTCCTACGGGCCGTAGAAACAGTGGGCCTTCTACGGGCCGTAGAAACAGTAGGCCTTCTACGGGCCGTAGAAACAATGGGCCTTCTACGGGAAGGCCTCGTATCATCAATGGGCCTTATACGGGCCGTATGATCGATTGGCCAAACATGGGCCAATAACAGGCCGCATTATGGCCGTAAACGGGCTAGAGTTGGAATCGTCCGTTCATGGGCCGACCATAACGGGCCATCGTTAATAGGCCGTATTTGATGACGCTATGAAAACGGCCCAACGTATTAACGGACCACAAACGGGCCGACTGTAACCACGGGCTGAATTTGGCCCACAAGCAGAAAATGACAGTAACGGGCCGTAAGTAAACGAATGCTGGAAATGAGCCCAAGAATAAATGGGCTCTGAGAAGGCCGAAAGATAACATGGGCTGGAAACGGCCCAACGGAATAACGGGCCGTTAATGGGTATAAAGTGATACACTGTTCATTACGGGCCAGTTTCACCACGGGCCGTTAATGGGTGTAAAGTGATACACTGTTCATTACGGGCCAGTTTCACCACGGGCCGTTAATAGGCCAAGAGTTACATAGGGCCTCATATGGGCCGAAAGACGTCATGGGCCATACATGGGCCAGAAGTGAAAACGGGCTGGAATCATATTGGATGGCCCAGATGACGCTACTGGGCCTAATTCGGATAGGGCGTAACGGGCCTTGGGTTAGCGGGCTGTAAATGGGCTATATGCGAACAGGCCGTTAACAGGCTTTCCATGGGCCGGCCCGCCACCTTTTGACCAAGTCAAACGGGCCGGCCTTTTCACAGGAATGGGCCTCTGTTGGGCCGTGCCACGTGTCGACGTATCATAGGCGCCTTCTGTCCAATGAGTGGATGACATCTGTCCCAACGATGAGCCGACACGTGTTTCCTCCAGCCAATGATGATTTTACACGTGGAAAATCCCCATTGGTCGGGGCTGTTAATGGGTTATCGGATCCAAAACCCGGCCCGATAGCTTAACGGCGTTCCGTTACGGTGGATGCCACGTGTCGGTCACCCTTGACGAAAGCACTTCTGTGACGCGCGATTTATCGTCATGGAAGTGGACACTTCCGTGATGATAATTTTGGTAATGTCATGGAACACTTCTACGACAGCACAGGTATGACTATCTTGATTCTGTCATAAATTTGTCATGGATGTACATGCATGACAAAAAACGCGACCTACTGCGACAAACACGTATCATCACGGAAGTGTATTTTTTTGTAGTGCTTACTCTAGTCTAAATGGTGTTTGTGTGTGTGTTGTGCGTGTTGAGGTGCAAATTGTCTTTTTTTGGGTACACGTTAAGCTTGTTCTTCCAAAATTTCAAGCCGCGCCTTGTTATGCCGAAAATTCAAGCTAGCGTCTCTGTCTATCGTGCTGCGAAACTCCCGCCTCTTCAACCCGCGCCTTGTTAGCCCGAAATATTTAAGATATATCTTTGTCTCGTTGTGCCCCGACAACTCCCTCCATCTCAACCTGCGCCTTGCTATTCCGAAATTACAACGCGCGCGAAAATTCCCACCTCCTGTGAAATCCCGACACGCGAAATGCCCGTGGTACCCCTGAACCGAAAGAACCGCCTCAAATCGGTGGGGGTACTTTCGTAACTTACCCCACATTTCGGACAAGCGCGTCTCTAAGCCATGGTTCCCCACTGCCATCCCATCCGCCCACCCATTCGTACACCGAGGCCGCGAAAACCCGCGACGAAACCCCACACCCTGCTTCGTCCGCCACCCAGCCGGAGCCTCTTCCCCGACGACTTCGTCCACCGCAACACCTCGACGTCCCCCATCCACCGTACCGGATGAGGATCCGTCGTCGATCTCATCGTCCCGCCGGTTCAGCCACCCCGTCCTCCACCTCCAAGGAGTTGCCCCGACGTTCCCCTCGTCTTTCGCGCCACCTCCATTCCCACACTGTCGTCTTCACCTGCACCACCGGAAGAGCATCATCATCACCGTTTCCTCGGATGAAGCTGCGGCCTAATCGGCGCCACCAAAGAGGTTGTACACTAATCGCTGCATTTTCTTCTTGATTCGATCTCACGGTGCTGCCGGCGCTCGGTCCCGAGCCGACATGGCGCGGCTCCATCCACGGCGGCGTCGCCAGCCACTTCCTCCACGGCGTCGCTCCCTCAGCGGCGACGTCTACATCAGTAGGAGCTGCTGCTGCTTTAGCTCTCGCTCGCGCTGCTGCTCTGCTCTTGCTCTCGGTCCCCTGCCTGGTCTGCTCTTGCTATTGCTCTTGCTCGCGCTGCTGCTCTCGCTCTTGCTCTTGCTTGCGATGCTCCTCCGATTTAGCTACACTTCAGTCGACTGAATCGACTTTTGGGTCAGTCGATTTTCAGGGGGTGGGGGGGCTCGCCGGGGTGAAGGAAGAACCAGCCGCAGCGGAGAGGGGGGCTCGCCGGAGAGGTACCCCACTATCTATCTTAGGGTTCAGGATGGGGGCGGTGGTCGCCGGCGGTGGCGGGGCGTTGGCGGGGTGGTGGCGTGGGGGTCGCCAGAGAAAAAGCTCGGCACGGGGGGGGGGGGGGCTAGAGGGATGGCCGGGGCGGCGGCGGACCCGCGGTGGGGAGTGTTTTCGGCTGCAAAATCGACTGACCAGAGATGAAAAAGTCAGTCGACCGACGTGTAGCCTCACCTTGCTAGTGCGTTCAGTTTCTACAGCAAAATTCAGTTTCGACAGCAAAATTCAGCTTCGACAGTTAAGTTCAGTTTCGACAGTTAAATTCAGTTTCGACAGTTAAGTTCAGAGATGAGCGGCTGATGTATTTTACATCTAGCACTTTGTGGTTATGTATTTTACGTCATGTATTGGAGATGCTATTAGAATTCCACTCAGGTTAACGTTGTTCGTTGTCTCTCTTATCCTGCTTCAGCCTCGGCGTCGTACAACTCACCGGAGCTGCTCCAACGACGAAACCCTCCATCACAGCGGAGCAGTACCTCGGGCTCCATCTCCAGACGCCTAAGATCTTCTTCCCCTCCTCCGACAGCCAAGTCAGCCGGAGCATCCTCACCGGCCAACCCAATCACGCTGAGATCGACATGGCTTCGCCAAAGAGGTTGTACACTTGTTGCATCTCTTTTTTACTCTACATGTTAGTGGGCGGCAAAACACATTTGATTCAAGCTCGTCTGAAAGACATGTGTCTCTTCCTCCATTTCCCCATTCATACACGGTGGGCGGCAAAACAAACTCTCCTCGTCCGAAATCGATGTAGGCTAATATTTTAAATAGGGGCAGATGTGTAACTTCCATCAGACGTGACACAACCGCCCTACCTGTTAGCCTCGTTCATACACCATGGGCGCCAACCGTGGGCGGCAAAACACCCTCTCCTCGCCCGAAATAGTTACCGGCAAATATTTGGGAGATGCGAGATTACCGTCCTATCCCCAACCGACGCGATGTCCGAAATTTTAAACGGGGGATAAGTTCGTAACTTTCCCCCATTTCAGAGAAGCGCGTCCCAAAGTTTGAGATCCCCCCCCCCTCCCCTCCATTTCCCCATTCATACACCATCGGCGGCACGACAACCTCTGCACTGTGGCCAGCCTCCTCCGTCCGCCACCCCATCCTCCACCTTGCCGGAGCCGCTACCCCTACCCCGTCGTCCACTACAAGAGATGGACGTCTCTCATCCACGGCGCTGGACCAGGATCCTTTCATCGCCTCCTCTCGCTTCATCGGTGCCGTCGTCCACCTTGCCGTTGCCACTCCTACGACCGCCTCGTCCACGGCAACAGGATATATCCCCCGACCCGGCCGTTTGCCGTCTAAAGTCTTCTTCCCCGCTGTCGACAGCCATCGCACCCGCAGCACCCTCAACGTATCAGCATAGGCCTCGGCATCGCAAGAGAGGTGGTACTCTTCCATATGTGCTTAAGTTATTGATCTCACCCGGAAAATAGATCGTAATTTGTTTACTGTACTTTTCTTGTCCGTACCAAATGTAGTGGCTAGTTGAAAGCAAACATTGGTTGCGAAGTAGCTTTGTCCGGTTTGCACCTTCAGATCCGCCATGGCACGGGCACTATACTCATAAAGCTTATGGTTTCCCCCTTTATATTCACTACCATCATCGTAGGTGCTTCGTGTCGTGCTAGCACTGCTCCTCAAGACCTCAACCCAAAGCTTACGTGTTGAAATACGAATCTGATATGATGCTCATATCACTAAAACAGAGAACGTTTAATTGGTCACCTAATGTTCCTATATTCGTTTCGAAAAGCATGTGCGCCACCCACTGGTCCAGCTAGTTCCACTTTCCTGATTTTTCTCTTGATGCTTAGGGTTTTCCCCTTTTATCTACTCTACTATGATCTGCGTAGGTGCTTTCTGTCGTACTAGCATTACTCCACCCTTCAAGCTAAACAACACAACACTCAGAATTCGAAAGCTTAGTTGTTCAAATATGATTGTGATATGATACTGATATTAGTTAACCGACACATTTAATTGGTTAGCTAAAGGTCCCACTTGAGTTTCCAAATGCATGTCGCGACATATAGAGAGACAGCATAATTGCATTTCTTTGTCACTTGTTGACCGTACTTTCTTGTCCATACCAAATCTTAGTTGTTATTTCAAAGCAAACATCGGTTGCTAACTACCCTTTGCGCGGTTTGCAGCTTCAGATCTGCCATCCCACTGCCACGGTCAACACTGTACTCATCATGCTTATGTTTTCCCCATTTTATGATGACCACAATCAGCCTACGTGGTTCGTGTCGTAATAGCACTGCTCCACCCATCGAGCTAAACAAGCTTAGTTGTACAAATTCATATCTGATATTATTGCTGATATTAGTAAAACTGAGAGATGTTTAATTGGTTAGCTAAATGTTCCTACTTTAGTTTCGAAATGCATGTGAGCCACATATGGAGAGACCGGAAAGAATAGTATTTCTCTGTGCGCTCTGGTTCATCATGGGTGGCCAACAGACATTGTATTGAAAGACTTGTAATATCTTCAATCTGCTTGCTCTTCTGCTCTTCTTTAAGATGATACTCTTCTCTTGCGGTCGACTGGTCAGGTCGAGTTGTTCTCCCTTAGTATATTTTGAATCTGTCAGGTCAGGTCGACTTGTTCTTCTTTACTATATGTTGAAGCTATCATCTGTGAAGTGTCATCACTTCTGGAGCTCTCATATTTTGAGTAGTAGGCCACATTATATTAATGCACACAACAAATTACAGCATGCATGGCATCTTTTAAAAGAATTGCAGAGATAGCACAAAGGGGTTTACAGGGAGGCAGTATTGGATTAGAATCACTTCTGCATTACAAAGAAAATCTCACTTGTTTTTATGTTTTCATGCATGTCAGATATTGAACATTATCAAAATGAATATGAGAATGGGCGCACGAGAGGAATATTGCGGAACGATCCACTGGCTAACAAACTTGGCATGGTGGAGGATGGCCTATCTTATTCACCCATCAAGGTGCTTGCTCTAACTTTGCAAAGTTTTATTGGTCGCACATATTTTGCATCTGACCTCTTGCATTACTTCTACTTTGTTACACCATCTGCTTAGTTTAAGCATCATATATGAGTATATGCCATACCTATTCCATGTGTCGTCACACTATGTTTTTCCAGTCAAATGTTGTTCTTTCATAATAGATGTCCAAAAGGAAGAGGGTGAGTGCAGATCCTCAAGGAGTACAAACTAGGTATTTGGAAAAGGTAGTGATACCTGTTAAATCAGATAGATCAGCAGCCACATAAAACACAGGCCCAACTGTACCACACTTTACCCCTACTCCAGTGGCCAAACCCCTATTAGAACTGCTGGGAGCCCAGTGTCAGGTACTGTCTATGATATCAATTCAAAATTTGAACTCCTAAATTTCTGCTTGTGCCTTACCATCTCTCTTGTATGAAAACTAATTTCAGATGAATCTCCTTGCTCAAAGGATCATACGATCTCAAAACAATAATGGGCTCTGCATTGCTCTTGTCGGTACCTCTCTCCCTTTTGCCTTGTAACGCTGTACTTAATTAATTGCTATTTGATTATGTATCATCAGTCTGCACCTGAGCTTCATTATCCTCTGTTTCTTCCAATATTATTTGATCGATATTTACTCTTTGCAAAATGTAGGATAATGGCAACGCTTATAAAGAATTTTCTTTGGGGAATTTATTGAATTATCCTTCCATCAACATGGAGAAGGGCTTTGTCCAGCCCGTGTTAACATGTAATGTAAGTTCATCCTTCTCAAGCCTTCAAACTTTGTTCTAGTATAGATTTGGATAGGCATCATTTCCTCCACTGCTATTTGCTTTGCTGTTTACATCTGATTGGATGTTTGCAACAACTACCAGTTTCAAATTGTAGTTGTAAAAACATGTTCCTTATGTAGAACAGATCCATTTATTTGCTTATATAATTGTGAAACCTGTTACGTGTCTCCTTGTTTCTCTTTCAGACTCGTATCTCTTACGCCAGGCAGAACTTTAGGGAAGATAGTGAGCCAAACCATCTTGAGGACAGCGAGATGACCCCAAGGTCCTGCCTTAATGAAGACAGTGAGTTGAAGCTACTCACCAGCAGGTGTGAGACAACCTCTGTGCAGTCGCTGCCTCAATCAGTTCGACTTCTTCAGTCTCAACTTAAAGCGGAAAGGCTTGCTTCAGCTCAGCTCTGACTTGAAGTCAAAGATGCAATGAAGATGTCAGAGGACTGCCGTGCGCATCATCATGCCTTAAATCTAGTGTTGATGCATCTATCGTTGACACAACTGAGGTCTACTCAGCTTCTTCAGCTGTTTGGGGGGCCCGACGTGGCCAGGCCTAGTGCCTTCTGAAGTGCTCTCAGTTTTGTATATCCTTTTGTTGGCGTGTTTATTTGCACTGGTGGCGAACTTTGATGCCCAGTGGATGTAATATGTGTGATAGCCGTGATAGCCTAGCGTAAGTTGCTTGCTTATTTATTTCCTTGTTGTCTTGTTTATTTGTTTGCTTGTAGTCATTGCAGTTCTTTTTCCGCGGTTTGCTAGTGGCTGCAATAACCTATTTTTTTAAAACTAGGCCACAATAACCATGGGCTAATATTTACTGTAGTGACACTGGGCCTCCTACGGGCCGTAGAAACAGTGGGCCTTCTACGGGCCGTGGAAACAGTGGGCCTTCTACGGGCCGTAGAAACAATGGGCCTTCTACGGGCCGTAGAAACAATGGGCCTTCTACGGGCCGTATCATCAATGGGCCTTATACGAGCAGTATGATCGATTGGCCAAACATGGGCCAATAACACGCCGCATTATGGCCGTAAACGGGCTAGAGTTGGAATCGTCCGTTCATGGGCCGACCATAACGGGCCATCGTTAATAGGCCGTATTTGATGATGCTATGAAAACGGCCCAACGTATTAACGGACCACAAACGGGCTGACTGTAACCACGGGCTGAATTTGGCCCACAAGCAGAAAATGACAGTAACGGACCATAAGTAAACGAATGCTGGAAATGAACCCAAGAATAAATGGGCTCTGAGAAGGCCGAAAGATAACATGGGCTGGAAACGGCCCAACGGAATAACGGGCCGTTAATGGGTATAAAGTGATACACTGTTCATTACGGGCCAGTTTCACCACGGGCCGTTAATGGGTGTAAAGTGATACACTGTTCATTACGGGCCAGTTTCACCACGGGCCGTTAATAGGCCAAGAGTTACATAGGGCCTCATATGGGACGAAAGATGTCATGGGCCATACATGGGCCAGAAGTGAAAACGGGCTGGAATCATATTGGGTGGCCCAGATGACGCTACTGGGCCTAATTCGGATAGGGCGTAACGGGCCTTAGGTTAGCGGGCTGTAAATGGGCTATATGTGAACAGGCCATTAACAGGCTTTACATGGGCCGAGCCGCCACCTTTTGACCAAGTCAAATGGGCCGGCCTTTTCACAAGAATGGGCCTCTGTTGGGCCGTGCCATGTGTCGACGTATCATAGGCGCCTTCTGTCCAATGAGTGGATGACATCTGTCCCAACGATGAGCCGACACGTGTTTCCTCCAGCCAATGATGATTTTACACGTGGAAAATCCCCATTGGTCGGGGCTGTTAACGGGTTATCGGATCCAAATCCCGACCCGATAGCTTAACGGCGTTCCATTATGCTGGATGCCACGTGTCGGTCACCCTTGACGAAAGCAGTTCTGTGACGCGGGATTTATCATCATGGAAGTGGACACTTCCGTGATAATAATTTTGGTAATGTCATGGAACACTTCTACGACAGCACAGGTATGACTATCTTGATTCTGTCATAAAATCGTCATGGATGTACATGCATGACAGAAAATGCGACCTACTGTGACAAACACGTATCATCACGGAAGTGTATTTTTTTGTAGTGTTATTTACTTCGTTGGTGAAGCTGCTAGAATTGCCAAACCCGATGGGAAAGATAAACATAGACTCATTGTTGGCATGCCCGTTATCTCAGTTAAAATAGGAGATCATTGTTATCATGGTTTATGCGACATAGGTGCTAGCGTGAGTGCTATTCCTTTTACCTTATATCAAGAAATTATGAATGATATAGCACCCGCTGAAATAGAAGACATAGATGTTACTATTAAACTTGCTAATAGAGACACCATCACACCACTTGGGATTGTTAGAGATGTTGAAGTCTTGTGTGGGAAAATAAAATACCCTACTAATTTTCTTGTTCTTGGTTCCCCACTGGATGAATTTTGTCCCATTATCTTTGTAGACCTTTCTTGAACACCGTTAATGCTAAAATAGATTGTGAGAAACAAACTGTCGGTGTTAGCTTTGGTGATGAGTCTCATGAGTTCAATTTTTCCATGTTTAGTAGAAAACCTCATAAAAAGAATTGACTAGTAAGGATGAAATTATTGATCTTGCTTCTATTGTTGTACCTCCTACTGATCCTTTAGAATAATATCTGCTAGACCATGAAAATGATTTGCATATGCACGAAAGAAACGAAATAGATAGAATCTTATTCGAACAACAACCTCTGCTTAGACACAATTTGCCTATTGAAACTCTAGGAGGTCCTCCTCCACCTATAGGTGATCTTGTGTTTGAATTAAAACAGATACCTGACACTTTGAAATATGCTTATCTCGATGAGAAAAAGATTTATCCTGTTATTGTTAGTGCTAACCTTTCAGAACATGAAGAAGAAAGATTATTGAAAGTTCTAAGGAGGCACCGAGCTGCTATTGGATATACTCTTGATGATCTTAAGGGCATCAGTCCCACTCTATGTCAGCACAAGATTAATATGGAACCTGATGCTAAACCGTTGTTGATCACCAATGTCGGTTAAATCCGAAGATGAAAGAAGTGGTAAGAACGGAAATATTAAAACTTCTGGAACCAGGTATAATCTATCCTATAGCTGATAGTAGATGGGTAAGTCCTGTCAATTGTGTCCCTAAGAAATGAGGTATAACTGTTGTTCCTAATGATAAGAATGAACTTATTCCACAAAGAATTGTTACAGGCTATAGATTGGTATTGATTTTAGAAAATTAAACAAAGCAACTAGAAAAGATCATTACCCTGCCTTTTATTGATCAAATGCTAGAAAGATTATCTGAGCACACACATTTTTGCTTCCTTGATGGATATTCTGGTTTTTCACAAATACCTGTTTCTCAAACTGATCAAGAAAAGACCACTTTTACTTATCCTTTTGGAACTTATGCTTATAGACGTATGCCTTTTTGTTTATGCAATGCACCTGCTACCTTTCAAAGATGTACGACTGCTATATTCTCAGACTTTTGTGAAAAGATTGTTGAGGTTTTCATGGATGAATTTTCTGTTTATGGGAAGTCTTTTGATGATTGTTTAAGCAATCTTGATCGAGTTTTGCAGAGATGTGAGCAAATAAATCTTATCTTGAATTGGGAGAAGTGCCACTTTATGGTTAACGAAGGTATTGTTTTGGGCCATAAAATTTCTGAAAGAGGTATTGAGGTGGACAAAGCTAAGGTTGATGCAATTGAGAAAATGCCATGTCCTAAAGATATCAAAGGTATTCGTAGTTTCCTTGGTCATGCTGGTTTCTATAGGAGATTTATCAAAGACTTTTCTAAAATTTCTAGGCCTCTTACAAATCTTTTGCAAAAGGATATTCCTTTTGTTTTTTATGATGATTGTTTAGAAGCCTTCGAAACACTCAAGAAAGCCTTAATTTCTGCACCTATTGTTCAACCACCTGATTGGAACTTGCCTTTTGAAATTATGTGTGATGCTAGTGATTATGCTGTTGGTGTTGTTCTAGGACAAAGAGTTGATAAGAAACTGAATGTTATTCACTATGCAAGTAAAACTCTAGACAATGCACAAAGAAATTATGCTACTACTGAAAAAGAATTTCTAGCAGTGGTGTTTGCTTGTGATAAATTTAGATCCTATATTGTAGACTCAAAAGTAATTGTTCACACTGATCATGCTGCAATAAAGTATCTTATGGAAAAGAAAGATGCCAAACCTAGGCTTATTCGATGGGTTCTCTTGCTACAAGAATTTGATTTTCATATCACTGATAGAAAAGGAGCGGAGAACCCCGTAGCTGATAACCTGTCTAGGTTGGATAATGTTCTTGATGACCCACTACCTATTGATGGTAGTTTTCCTGATGAGCAATTAGCTGCAATAAATGTTTCTAATAGTACACCTAGGTATGCTGACTATGCTGATTATATTGTTGCTAAATACATACCCCCAGCTTTACATACCAACAAAAGAAAAAATTCTTCTATGATTTAAGACATTACTTTTGGGATGACCCACATCTTTATAAAGAAGGAGTAGATGGTATTATTAGATGTTGTGTACCTGAGCATGAACAGGAGCAAATCCTACGGAAATTTCACTCTGAAGCTTATGGAGGACATCATGCGGGAGACAGAACTGCTCACAAGGTATTGCAATCTGGGTTTTATTGGCCTACTCTCTTCAAGGATGCTCGTAAGTTCATCTTATCTTGTGATGAATGTCAAAGAATAGGTAATATCGGTAAGCGTCAAGAAATGCCTATGAATTATTCACTTGCTGTTGAACCATTTGATGTTTGGGGATTTGATTACATGGGACCTTTTCCTTCCTCTAATGGGTATACTCATATTTTGGTTGTTGTTGATTATGTTACTAAGTGGGTAGAAGCTATTCCAACCAGTAGTGCTGATCACAACACCTCTATTAAAATGCTTAAAGAAGTTATTTTCCCAAGGTTTGGAGTCCCTAGATATTTAATGACTGATGGTGGTTCACACTTTATTCATGGTGCTTTCCGTAAAATGCTTGCCAAGTATGATGTTAACCATAGAATTGCATCACCATATCATCCTTAGTCTAGTGGTCAAGTTGAACTTAGCAATAGAGAAACGTAATTAATTTTGCAAAAGACTGTCAATAGGTACCGGAGGAATTGGTCTAAGAAATTAGATGATGCACTTTGGGCTTATAGAACAGCATGTAAAAATCCTATGGGTATGTCTCCTTATAAAATGGTTTATGGAAAAGCTTTTCATTTGCCTCTTGAGTTAGAACATAAAACTTATTGGGCAATTAAAGAACTCAACTATGATTTCCAACTTGCTGGTGAGAGAGGTTATTTGATATTAGCTCATTGGATGAATGGAGAACCCAAGCTTATGAAAATGCCAAGTTATTTAAAGAAAAAGTTAAAAGATGGCATGATAAAAAAATCCAAAAGCATGAGTCTAAGTTGGAGAATATGTTCTTTTGTACAACTCTCGTTTCAGATTCTTTGTAGGAAAACTCCTCTCCAAATGGGAAGGACCCTATGTTATCGAGGAGGTTTATCGATCTGGAGCTATCAAAATAAATAATGCCGAAGGTACTAACCCGAAGGTTGTTAATGGGCAACGAATAAGACATTATATCTCAGGTATGCCCATTAATGTTGAAAGCAATATTATCCAAACTATGACACCGGAAGAACACATAAAAGAAACCTTCCGGAACACACCAGAATCGTGAAAAAGAGGAGGTACGTGATACGGTAAGTAAACGGACTCCGAAAAATCTGCAAAAATATTTTCTATCCGTTTTGGAATATAACAAAAAATAGGAAAATAAGAAACAACTAGGAAGGCACTCCTGGTGGGCACAAGCCAGGCGCGCCCAGGTGGGTTGTGCCCACCTCGGGTACCTCCTGGACTCCGTTTTTCTTCCGTTTGCTTGTTTCCCAAGATAAAAAATCTTTATATACCCCCCGAACCTATTGACCTCCGTATTGCGGAAAAATCTCATGTTTTCTTTTCCTTGTTGTTTTCTGACAGATCTAATCCACCATAGCCGCTTCAAGCTCCTCCAAGGACAAGTTCTTCGAGAACGTCATCAACCCATATTTGCGGGAGGTGATGCAGCACCCCCAAGCTATCCAGATGCGTGAGGGGGTGCTCCACATCCGCGATGTGCAAGGCCCCAAGGGGACTGGATCCGTGGAGGCTAGGCTTGAAGCTAGGGAGCAGGAAGTCTTCCGGTGTAAGGGGATGGTGGAACATGGACTCAATGCCAATCACCTCTTGATCGTGGACTATACCCGTGATCTCAAGGTGGATGGCAAGTCCATGAAGGACATCGTATTCTCCCTCAACAAGTAAATCAACTTCCTCCAGAGCTAGATCTACGACCTTCAAAACCAAGTCTTTGAATATGAGGCAAGGTTTAAAGGTATGAGTTTGGCTGCCAGTTGCAGGACCCGCGAGACTCACTCCTCTTCTTATGATGGTGAGCCTCTGCCATGGAAACCCGAGGACAAGATCGCTACCACTTCATATCACCACCACCTCCTTCTTCATCACCAAAAGAAAATTGAGTATCGGGTATGGGCACTCCCCTTGGCTTGCGCCAAGCTTGGGGGAGGTGCCCCAGTATCGTATCACCTCCACTATCTTTTGCCTTTATTTACCTTAGTTCGATCCATAGTTATATTTTGCTTTAGATGAATAAAAGTTTAGTTCGATCCTTTTTCGAGAGTTTTCTTAGTGATTTATCTTTGTAATCGTATGCGAGATATATAATAAAGTTTAGTTGGAGTTTTGTTTTCTTTACTTTCATATTCAACAAAAAAGGAAGGAAATAAATGAAAAGGATCATATCCTAATCTTATGGTAAGTAATGACATCACATAAGGAAAAGTATAAGTAGAAAATTTTATTGGAGATTGACAAACATAGCATTGTTCAATGATACAATTCATGAAAGAATTAATAAGGGAAGAGAATATTCACATGCAAATACACTATCCTGGAAATCTTTTGTGATTGTGAGCCCCCATCAAAATATTATATGCCAAAATTGTTGACGTTGGACAAGGAAGACAACGTAATGATTTATGTTTGTTCATATTCACAAGAAGTTATATTGTCATAGATCCTTCAACATGTGGTGCTTGCCCCCCCCCCATCTTTGCTAGCCAAAAATTCCGCACCAAGTAGAGATACTACTTGTGCATCCAAAAACCCTTAAACCCAAATCTTATTTTCAAGAGTCCACCATACCTACCTAAGGATTGAGTAAGATCCTTCAAGTAAGTTGTCATCGGTGCAATAAGGCAATAAAAATTGCTTCTAAAAGTGTTAGATCATTTAGTGTAAGAGAAAATTGAGCGTTGTACGAACTTGTGATGGCAAAGAATAAAAGCGACAGACTGCATAATAAAGGTTGCTATCATAAGGGGCAATATAATGTGACGTTCTTTTGCACTAAGGGATTGAGCATACAAACAAAAAGCGCATGGCAACCTCTGCTTCCCTCTGCGAAGGGCCTATCTTTTACTTTTATGTATTTACTTTCATGCAAGAGTCAAAGTTTTTCTCTCTATTCCTTTTTATTTTCTCTTTTGGCAAGCATCATGTGGTGAGGAAAGATCTAGGCACATATATCCAGTTGGATATGGGTAGCATGAGTTATTATTGTTGACATCACCCTTGAGGTGAATACGTTGGGAGGCGAAATTATAAGCCCCTATCTTTCTATGTGTCCGGTTGAAACGTTTTGCTCATGTGTATGCGGTGAGTGTTAGCAATCATAGAAGACTATATGATGGTTGAGTATGTGGACTTGCCTAAAGGCTCCGATACGTGACCCTTCCTACAAAGATGATGAATTGTAGTTGCAAAGTTGACTGAGAACATAGTTTGTTGGTTTCCAATAGAGTTTATGCTTTATACTTCGATGTTGTGATGAATTGTTACTTATTCATGAGAAGTCTATGATAAAAGTTTTATGTTAAAGTTTGTTATTGTTATAATAATTTACATGATGCTTCTATGTCCGTATTTTGTTTTTATCGACACCTCCCTCTCCAAGCATGTGGACATATTTTTTGATTTTGGTTTTCTCTTGAGGACAAGCGAGGTCTAAGCTTGGGGGAGTTGATACGTCCATTTTGCATCATGTTTACCTACTGTTATTTATAATGTTTTTATGCATAATAATGCTTTTGGGAGTAATTCTAATGCCTTTTCTCTCATAATATGCAAGGTTCACACAAAGAGGGAGAATTCAGGCAGCTGGAAATCTGGACCTGAAAAAGCTACGTTAGGCTACCTATTTTCCACAACTCCAAATGAGCTGAAACTTCATGGGGAATTTTTATGGAATAAATAAGAATTATTGGAGTGAATAACTACCAGAGGGGGCCCACCAGGTGGCCACAACCCACCTGGGAACACCAGGGAGCCCAGGCGCGCCCTGGTGGGTTGTGCCCTCCTCAGCCCACCTCCGGTGCCCATCTTTTGGTATATAAGTCATTCTGACCTCGAAAAAAATAAGGAGAGGAGTTTCGGGACGGAGCGCCGCCGTCTCGAGGCGAAACATGGGCAGAAGCACTTTTGCCCTCTGGCGGAGCGATTCCGCCGGGGGAACTTCCCTCCCGGAAAGGGAAATCATCGTCATCATCATCACCAACAGCCCTCTCATCATGGGGAGGCCAATCTTCATCAACATCTTCACCAGCACCATCTCCTCTCAAACCCTAGTTCATCTCTTGTGTTCAATCTTTGTACCAAAACCTCAGATTGGTAACTGGGGTGACTAGTAGTGTTGATTACATCTTGTAGTTGATCACTATATGGTTTATATGGTGGAAGATTATATGTTCAGATCCATTATGCTATTTAATACCCCTCTGTTCATGAACATGTTTATCACTTTTGAGTAGTTACTTTTGTTCTTGAGGTCACGAGAGAAATCATGTTGCAAGTAATCATGTGAACTTGATATGTGTTCGATATTTTGATAATATGTATGTTGTGATTCCCTTAGTGGTGTCATGTGAACGTCGACTACATGACACTTCACCATATTTGGGCCTAAGGGAATGCATTGTGGAGTAGTTATTAGATGATGGGTTGCTAGAGTGACAGAAGCTTAAACCCTGGTTTATGCGCTACTTCGTAAGGGACCGATTTGGATCCAAAAGTTTAATGCTATGGTTACATTCTATCTTAATACTTTTCTCGTAGTTGCGGATGCTTGCGAGGGGGTTAATCATCAGTAGGATGTTTGTTCAAGTAAGAACAACACCTAAGCACCGATCCACACACATATCAAATTATCAAAGTAGTGAACACAAATCAAGCCAACATGGTAAAAGTGACTAGATGAAATTCCCGTGTGCCCTCAAGAACACTTTGCTTATTATAAGAAACCGTTTTGGCCTGTCCTTTGCCACAAAAGGATTGGGCTATCTTGATGCATATTATTTGCCATTACCGTTACGTGCTCGTTACAAATTATCCTACTACCAAATTATCTGTTACTTACAATTTCAGCGCTTGCAGACATTACCTTGCTGAAAACCACTTGTCATTTCCTTTTGCTCCTCGTTGGGTTCGACACTCTTACTTATCGAAAGGACTACAATTGATCCCCTATACTTGTGGGTCATCAACTGGCATCATAGTTTTGTGTAGGTGTGCCAGTTGCAAGACCACCATCAACTCGTAACTAGGCCTATAGTTTGTTTTTTCATCCCAGATGCAAGTCCACCCCAACTTACAACCAGGAATATAGTTTGTTTTTTTACCTCTGTTGCATGTCCATCCTCGACTGACAACTAGGCTCGTAGTTGTCCGAGTTGCGAGTCCACCCTTGACTCACAACTGGTCTCATAGTTTTGTGCAGTTGTCCCAATTGTGAGTCCACCCTCAAATCACAACTAGGCCCATATTTTGTTTTTCATCCGAGATGCAAGACCCCTCACGGCTTGTAACTTGGTCTGCAGTTTGTTTTTCATCCTAGTTGCAAGTCCACCCTCAACTCGCAACTAGCTAGTCTCGTAGTTATTTGAGTTGCAAGTCCACCCCCAACTCGCAACTAGGCTCGTAGTTGTCCCAGTTGCAAATCCACCATCAAACCGCAACTGGGCTCAATCTAGGCCTGACCTTTTATTTCTACCTCGGTTGCAAGTCCACCCTCGAATCGCAACTGACAGTGTTTTCCACCAATTGCAATTGGAAGCCTTTCAACAATACTACAACTAGTGCTGGTTGGGGTCCGACATCTTTTTATCCCAGTTCACCCTCAACTTCTAACTGGGCCCAAAGTTTTTTTGTCCTAGTTGCGAGTTCACCAACAACTCCCAACCGGGCCCAAAGTTTTTTTGTCCTAGTTGCTAGTCCATGCATCATCAACTCGCAACTGGCCTCAATATGGGCTTGACCTTTTATTTCTACCTCAGTTGCAATTCCACCCTTGAGGCACAACTGCTAGTGTTTTCCATCGACTGAAATTGCAAGCCTTCAAAGCTACTGCAATTGGGGTGGTTGGGGTCTGACCCTTTTTTTGTCCCGGTTGCAAGTTCACCTTCAACTCGCAACTATGCCCGAAGTTTTCTTGTCCCACTTGCAACTCCTCCGTCAACTTGCGACTGGGCCAGAAATTATTTTGTGTCCTAGTTGCAAGTACACCGTCAACTCGTAACTAGGCTAATCTAGGTATGGCCATTTTTTCTTGCTTTAGTTGCATGTCCACCATCGGCTCGTAACTACTAGCATTGCCCCCCTCCCCCCTCCCCTCCTCGGACTGCAATTTGGGGTGGTTGGGTTTGGGCTGCGGAATTCGTGTTGTTGGAGGGCAATTGCATGTCCAACATTATGGTACAATTGTTTGTTTCCACTGTGAGTACAAACAAATTTTGAGAAGAGGAAGGTGAACATTGTTGGCTTTATGACGAATTATTTTTAAATACATGATTAATATTTTTTTAAATAAAAGTAAAACATTTTTAAATACATGATGGGGTGTCACATTGTTTGGGTCAAACAAACCGAAATCCCTATACACCTCATACATACAAAGATACAAAAGCTTCAGATTTCTCATATATAGAGTATGTGGTTTGTAAAATCTTGATTCTTTTGCTTGGGCTGACAAGCCTCATGCAGACAACATTAGTTTGTAGTTGATTTTCTATCTACCAAAGTAGTAGGCATTTTTAGATTTATGAATTTCCAGAACAGTGATGTGTATATTACTGCAATAAACAGCTATCTAGCGCCCCCATTTTCTTTTTTATACGCATTTTTTCAGAAGCCCGGTAACAACACGAAGGCCCAGTTACAAAAACAAATAAAATCCAAAGAAGGAATGATCTTTTTTTTTTGAGGGGTAAGGAACGATGTTGTTGGTTCGTTGTTTGTGTTAGTCAGGAAGATGGGCAGTAAAGAAAGAAAAAAGCAAAATGTTTTTGCTGTACCTGTGTGGCGCAGAAAGATATACGTAACAACCGGAAAGTGATCGAACAAACGAAAGTGTAGAAAAAACGCTAGCAAAGATCTTGCATGGATCCTCTTCGATGGAACAAGCAAAGTGTTGCTGCCGTAAGTGTTTGGCTCTGCGTGGGCACACACCCCAGCCGAATAAAAAATTGAAAAACTAACAAATAAATAAACAAATAAACAAGAGCGGGTGGATTTATTTTTGGGATAAGGTGGGCTGATATAGGATGACATCATTTTAGATGTGAGATATTATCTCACATCTAGATGAGATATAGTCAGACCAAAAAACTAATACCAAGCATGCCTCAAAATGTTGAGGATTTCCTTGGATTCGCCTCAATCTAAAAACCAGGCAAGAGGCCATTGCCGAGAAAAGGAGGATGATACATCTTTGGAAACCAATCAATTCCAGCTAAAAATATATCAAAAGGAGGTATATCTACTGTCTTTACATAAATGTGTCATTAAATATCTATTAATACATTAATTCCTGCAGAAACATCAAGAATGCATATCCACAACCTGATACATTAATTCAACGCCAAAGATTCGAGTCTTGTCCCTCTATATAAACGACTATGCAAAGGCCAGAGCTTACGACATCCTTAGCACACAACAAAGAAAGAAGCGATTCTTTGTTGATCTCTTCGTCATGGCACCCAAGAGCAACGCTACCAGGAAGGCTGTGATTTTCGTGGTTCTTATGATCGTGGCTTCCACCCTATCATCATCGTCTTGCTACGCCCGCACAAGTAATAACATCTCTTCTTGTTTTGTTAATGTGTTGCCAATTTTTTTTTTTTTGTCCTCTCAAGTATTGATCAGTTACCTTCATTCGTATTCAAATCATTGCACCTGTTTAGTTAACAAAAATCGTCACTATTTCCCCCTACATACATACATCAATTCCATATTATTTTTCGTGCATGTTGGGACTTGCATGGATCATGGATTGAACTTGCAGTTGAAGATGGAGCGAATATTCCATGCTTCCATCAGGAAAAGTGCAAAGATCGTTGCCAGACCGTATGCGGCTTGAGCTTTAAGCCCTCGGCTCATGCGTATTGCAAGCAGGATCAGTGTTGTTGTGCCTAGAATAATGCTTCTTTTCTAGCTAGAGGAATAAGTTTATCACATATGATTGCATATGTGGTATTGGTTACCGACAAATTATATAATCGAGCCTCTTATGTTGTGCGGTCCACATTTGTTACTTTGATCACAAATTTCTTCCTTGGACGCCACTTCACATAAACTTGTGTTTTACTTACCTGGTTAATATTTCCTCTAAAATACATGTTTTACCTGGTGTTCGTAATCCAAGTCGAGGAATCGTACGCAACATAGATGTTCAGTGTGTTTTGATGGAGTAAATTACAAAAAACACCACAATTGGGGACCCTCATTAAAAAAACCACCACCATTCGGGTTTTTTTTTTCAAAAACCCACCATCATTGTACTGACAATTTGCAAAAAACGCCAATTGGCCGATTAGACCTGTTTGACAAAAAAACTGACAGCCGGTCCCTCCATAAATGATGACGTAGCTTGAAAACAACTCACACCTTTTGTCTCAAATATTAGGCCGGCGTAGGGCCCACCCGTCATTCTCACTCCCACTCCTCTTCCTCCTCTGGTCAACACCAACGCACTCGTCACGAGTGGACCGGTGCCCTCGCCCTCGTCATCCCAGCGACGGGTGTTTGCTAGGAGACTCAGGAATTATCTTGACCCAACAAAGAAATCACCTATGCAGGTCTTACATCTACCTTTTGGGGAGGAAAAAAAGACAGTCTGAAGGCTGAAACCTATTCTTTTGAATTTAATTTTCGAGACCTTTTACAGTACATCAAAATAATATGAGCCGTCCATTTCCAGCCATTTAATGGACTAGATCCATCAATACTACTAGAAAAAATCAGTAGTATATTTTGTTGAAGGGGTAAAATTAGAAGACATACAAAATAAAATCCATGTGTTTTTTCTCGTGCTCCGATGGGACTGCAGAAACCGGTCCAGACATGAGATCCAACGACACGATTGTACATAGTCGATGGGTTCCTGCCGGACGGTATTTTTGGCTGAGGAAATCACCATGTACTACAATAAATTGATTGATCATGTCCAGATGCACTGGTTCGTACGTGATTCGGTTGATTTTTTCCGGTGATCAAGCCGGCGGCTGCGGCCATTGCACACAAGCCTCGTCGGCGCCGGACACTGTAGCGGGGGCATCTGGGAGGGAGCTGCAGCCACGACGGCGCCGGACGCGGTAGCGGCGGCATCCGTGGCCTGCTGGTTAATTCGATGCCCGGTAGAAGACTTGGAGCTCCTACTTGAAGAGCACGCAGGCCAGCTCCGATCAATTGTTGGGTATGCGTCGTTGACGACCGGCGACGGTAACGACGAGGCTTCATGAGGATGGTTACCGCCAGGGATTTTATAAAATAAAGAAACAATAAAATGACAAAACTACCCTGCTATTTAACGGCTGGGATGATTCAATACTACCTGATTCCAGAAGTAGTATGACGCACCGTAAAAAGGATATGTCCATATTTCAAGCTTGTTTTTGAATACGGTACAATCATAGATGCTCATATACACACACACATGTACTCATCACTATGACCTCACGCACGCACACCTTACCCCTGTATATGAGCACATCTGAGATACTGAGCCGGCATGACATCTTAATATTGACGGGGTAACCACACGGACACATCGTAACCGGTGAGAACGTTGATCTCCCACTAAACAAACATCGTCAGAAAGCCAAAAGCAAATCCAAAAGAATGCGAGCACCAATGCCATCTAAAACTTAAATCTTGGTGGATTAGTTCCACCATAAAGATCCTAACCATATTAGCTACGCTCAGTTCACATATTTCAAGCTTGGAATACCCTTGTAAATATTACTAACAGTGTACATTAGTGACACAAGAGAAAATATATGGGAGCGGCTAGGAGTCTGATTCTAGTATTTGGGTCTGTCACTTTATTTACTTGATGAGATTAAGTGCATGTGTATGTGATTTAATCAATTAGCCTGACGTATTTAATGATCCTCATTGCTTAACTACACGTACACGGTACACAGGCACCACAAGAATTTTCACACAAGCAATCATGGTCGTGATAGCCAGCTAGTGCAAGCTTTTATTTTGATTGGTAGCTAGTGCAAGCCTAGCAAGATTCTTAAGCTCTGGGAGAATTTATCTAACTACACTACATGCATACAACCGCATGAAATTTGACTTGTCAGACCCTTATCTTTCTACCCGTAAAAAATCTTATCTTTCAGTGTCATTATTCTTTATTATATGTTATATCCTCTGCATGCCTACCATGCACCTTTCTTCCTTTGACACATCTTCCAATGTCACTATATTTTCATGGCTTACAAAGATTTTCTCCTATTTTTAAAGTGCGTGCATAACACTACTGAAATATGCAAGTCGCGGTAATTGATTATTACAATATAAAAAATAACCATATAATAGTGCAATTTTCAAAAAACTAATGGATTAGTGACATAGAAACTACCTTTACAAAACCAAATAAATAAATAAATGAAGTTTTGTAAGGAAGAATGAATTCATGACATTGGTATTACCCTTTTAGAAGAATAGCATAAAAAAAGTAAAATAAAACCAAAATAATGATGTTTTCTATGAAAAAATGAAACCATTTAAGAAGAAAGAAAATGAAAAAAACTTTAAAAAGTAATGGATTAGTGACATAGAAACTACCCTTCAAAAATCAAATAAATAAATCAATGAAGTTTGGCAAGGAAAAATTAATTTTTTTCATTGGTATTACCATTTCAGAAGAAAGACAATAAAAAAGTAAAACAAAATCAAAATAATGAAGTTTTCTATGGAAAAAATGAAACCCTTTAAGAAGAAAGAAAAATAAAAAAATTTAAAAACTAATGGATATGTGACATAGAAACTAGCCTTAAAATCAAATAAATAAATAAATGAAGTTTTGTAAGGAAGAATGAATTCGTAACATTAGTATTGCCCTTTCGGAAGAAAGAAAATAAAACAAGTAAAACAAAATCAAAATAATGAAGTTTCCTATGAAAAAATAAAAACCTTTAAGAAGAAAGAAAATTGAAAAAACTTTAAAAATTAATGGATTAGTGACATAGAAACTACCCTTACAAAATCAAATAAATAAATATATCAAGTTTTGTAAGGAAGAATGAATTTTTTATATTGGTATTACCCTTTTTAAAGAAAGAAAATGAAAAAAGTACAACAAAATCAAAATAATGAAGTTTCTATCAAAAAATGAAACCCATTAAGAAGAAAAAAAATTAAAAAAATCTAATGGATTAGTGACATAGAAACTACCCCTATAAAATCAAATAAATAAATGAAGTTTTGTAAGGAAGAATGAATTCGTGACATTGGTATTACACTTTCATAAGAAAGAAAATAAAAAAAAAGGAAAACAAAATCAAAATAATGAAGTTTTCTATGAAAAAATGAAACCTTTTAAGAAGAAAGAAAAAACTTTAAAAATTAATGGATAGTGACATAAAAACTACCCTTACAAAATCAAATAAATAAATGAAGTTTGTAAGGAAGAATGAATCCTGACGTTGGTATTACCCTTTCAAAAGAAAGAAAATAAAAAAACTAAAACAAAATCATAATAATGAAGTTTTCTATGAAAACTGAAACCCTTTAAGAAAGAAAATTGAAAAAAACTTGCAAATAATTTTGCACTAAAATTGCACTTCTGAAAATATGCAAAGAATAAGCATGTAACAGTGCATTTTTCGCATTCTACTATAATTTGCACATTTATTATCTAGTACTTGCATTTATGCTTACACAAACAAAAAAATAATACGCTTCCCAAGACGGAATGAATTAGTGAAATTGGCATTCGGAAAATGCCAACGGAGACCGTGCTCCAAGGAGCTCGGTATTTTGAAAAAATCAAAATTTATATTTCAAAGTTTCAAAAAAATTCAAAACAAAATTCCACGGTAACTTAATAGATTTCTGCACGAACGTGTAAGAAAATTATTTGAATTTGTTGTGATTTGTAGGCTGTACAAAAAAACAAAAATCCGGCCCAACAACAAAAAAATTGGCCCATTCTAGAAATACTTTTTTGTCTTTTTTCTGTACGCCACATGTGAAAGTATTTGGTTTTGAATTTTTGCACAGACGCAATACACATGTGTGAAAGTGTATACAAACAATTTCAAAAAAATTCACCTTGTGAAAATTTGTATTTTGAAAACGAGCTCCGTGGAGCTCGGCCTCCAAAAGCCCTCACCCAATTGGCATTACCCTTTAAGAAGAAAGAAGTGAAAAAAAATCAAAATAATTGTAATTTCTAAGGAAGAATGAATTTGTGGCATTGGTATAGCCATTTAAGAAGAAAGAAAATGGGGAAATTTTCTAAAACTAAGGGTGGCATCATTTGCACAAAATGTACATAAAAATTGTGCTTTTTAAAAATATGCAAGCATAAGCATATAAATGTGAGAGACTTCTGCAAAAAAAATCTAAGAATGGATGAATTAGTGGCATTGGTATTACCCTTAATGTAGAATGAAAATTAAATAAAAACTAAAAAAATATCAAAATAATAAATTTTATAATAAAGAATGAATTAGTGGTGTTGTTATTTTCGTTTAAAAAGAAATAAAATAAAAATAAAAATAAAAACTTGCAC
This sequence comes from Triticum aestivum, assembly GCF_018294505.1. Lineage (NCBI taxonomy): Eukaryota > Viridiplantae > Streptophyta > Magnoliopsida > Poales > Poaceae > Triticum > Triticum aestivum. The sequence goes on along the minus strand of NC_057811.1, from coordinate 8,679,880 downwards.
ACAACTTTGCATGAAAATTGCACTTTTTGTAATATGCAAAGAGTAATCATATAAAAGTGAAATTTTGGCGCATATTAATATTATTTACATGTATATGTTTACACTCACCCAACATCCCAAAAAATACTCATAAAATAAAAAATAAAAATGAACTAATAAACAAATAATAAAAAACAGAAGCAAAAACACATAAAAACATAAAACAGGGAAAATAAGAAGACTATGTCGCACTAGAATGGGCTTCGGCCTGTTAAAGAATTGATTGACCCAAATATGAGGTCAGTCAAAAGGAAAAACAGCCCACAACAACACATAGACCAACACAAAAAAAAAAGTTACATGAAACTTAATGCTGAAATCGACAGTTCAAAAATCAACTGACCCAAAATTAATTTTCAGACGATTTACATATAGCTAAAGTGAAAATGTATACATAGGAAGTGGTGTGCCCCAAACAATAGGAACCCATGTTTATATATACTAGAGGATGACGATCACGTTGTCGTGCCTTTCCTCGGTCATAAGTTAAGTCTTTTTACCGCGGGCTATTATGGTTCGGGGTGGGCACCTTTACCCCGAAAGTTGAATATCGGGAACCAAACTGAGTTGACCGACATTCCAGATTTATTCAGTTTATTATGGTGTTCAGTTCGGTGTTTCCGTTGCTGGTTCTTTGATATTCGGGTGTATCGTCTATTTCCGGCATATATACTAAACTGACCATATACACCAAAATGGATATTTCTTTTCTCTAACTTCCCTACATTGTTGGCACGTGTAGGCATGACCAAGGCCTATGAACGATGCGTGTCCGGCTGTCCACACAATTGATCCACTCCCTGACATGTGCAGCCACTAAGGCAAAAACAGCCTTGATTTTTTTTTTTGCGAACAAAAAAAAAACAGCCTTGATACATCAGAAGGCTCCATGTCGAACGGGCTTAGAATCTGTTGGGACGTCATCTTGCCTTCTCCAACTACACTGGTGAAGGATCCACCCTCCAAACTCATCAAGATCCATCTATGCAAAGCCACACCTGAAAGGCTGAAAGTATTCCATGTATTTCTCATATCCCATCCTGTACAACAACTTTATGTCAAATCACTCTCATATTGCATTTTGATCCAAAATTGAGTGGAATGGTCGAAATATTTGTTAGTTTTTTCTAAAATTGAGTGAAATAGTTGAAACTTGTTTTCATTTTTTCTGAAATAATTGGAATATGAGTCTAATGTATGTGAAATAATTACATCTAAAATGCATGTGTATATTATAAGAATTTGGGTGAAATAATCGAAGTATGTGTTCAACTTTTCTGGAATTGGGTGACATAATCCAAATATGTGTTCAATTTTGTTGGAATTGAGTGAAATAACTGAAACTTCTGTTCAATTTATATTTGACACAACTTAATGTTTATGCAACTGATTTGAAAAATAATAGAATTGATCGAAAGAATTGAAATAAATTTCACAACTTCCATGTTTGGACTTTGGAGTCACATTTCACAAGTTTAGTTTCACAAACAAACAAAAAAAGATATAAGTGAATAATCAGAATATGTGTTTGGTTTCAGTTGAAACCGTGTAATGTCTGTGAATCCAATTTCAAATTTCCCCCCTTTTGAATAGGAAACCGCTGAGGCCTTGTTTGGTTCACTTAAACAGGTTCGGATTGTGTGCCACGGGATCAGAGCTCGATTCCTTCATTTTTGCAGATATCCACTCCCGACTTTTTTATCTGCTCGTCACGTAGAATCAATACAGTACTCGTGTTAGAGTAACGGGTGCATCTCTTCTGTTCGTTTCTAATCTAACGGCTGTGAATGGTGGAGAAGCTAGATAGACACACCTAGTGGTACCAAAAAGAAACAGTATTCAAGCAAACCTCCCGAAGCTTGTATTGGTGTTATGTTTTTTTTCTTTTTGCAAAAAGAAGTATGTATTGGTGTTTAGTTGGAAGCCACATGCCACAACTAAGTGGACGCGGAGTATCTTAGCTCCAGCTCAAATGAGCTCGGGTGAAGAGTAAAATTAAAAAATCAAAAAAATTAAAATGAAATTTGGCAAAAATTGATAATATTTTGAGTGCTTGCAAAGTTCCATCATGGAATAACGTTTGTGCAAGTCATGGGAAAAAATCAGAGGTCCAAAAATGCTATTTTTGAAAGCATTTTGGAGCATTGACTTTGTTATGTTTTGGCACAACTTCCACAAATGTCACTTCGTAATGAAACTTTATAAGCACTAAAAACTTTCACCAATGTTTGCCACAAAAAATCAAAATCGTTTTTTTTTAATTTACAGCTCAAACTAAGAAGGGGGCTTTCATTCACAAGTCAGCTTGTTTTCCTTGTAACTTGGTTTTCACCAGATATTTTCTACAGTCCTGACATTTTGTTCGCTGCGATTTTCTAGAACACTTTGCATCTGCAAATTCAAATAGTCTCAAGCAACACTAAGATTATAGGTTTGCCTAGAGATTTTGATATGATAACATTAAATTCAAAAGGATAGATTTCAGCCTTCAGAGTGCCTTTTTTCCCTCCCCAAAAGGTAGATACAAGACCTGCGTAGGTGATTTCTTTGTTGGGTCAAGATAATTCAGTTCGACACATCCACACCCCTGACTTACTTTTCAGCTCGATACAGGCGAGTTTCGCTGCATAATGTCACCACGTTTCTTCATGTTACACGACAATTCCAGAACATCCACCAAACAAGCACAATAACAGTCACATCTTCTTGACACAAACAAGTATGATAGATACATTTCCTGGGTATGCCGCCCGCATTTCTTCAGATTGTGCAATGGTTGGCATTCAAGGCTAGGGTAGATGGGCGCAAGCCAGAAGCAAGCACGTAGCAGGCCTGCCCACCCGCCCGCCTTACTTGCACCTTGGGAAATGGGTGTTATCGACATAGCCTCCCGACATTGCCATCTGAACGTTTCTCTGGAACTTCTGCGGGTTGTCCCGGAGGACGGCCGCGGCTTCATGATTCAAGGGGTCCTCGTCGTTGGGTTGCTGCAGACATTAACAAGGTGGTTTGTGACCAAAACACATGACGAGAAAACAAAACAGAAACAAATAATTATATTATTCCCTGACAACTAATAAATTTTATCAGAAACCCATCAGATAAACTATATTTTGAATGGAAAACCGGACGTTGCACGGTTAATCTAATATGATATGATGACACTTACTGAGAAAAGAAGGTTTAAACCATAGATTATGGTGTTGATATTCAAGACAGGCTTCCAGTCTTCACGCAGAATGTTCAGGCAGACATTTCCTTCTAGGTCAATATTGGGATGGTAAACCTGAAAAGATACTACATTAGCAATAGTCAACTTATGATGATGAATGAAAGGAGTCAAAGCTGTGGTGCTTACCTTGGTCTTGCACTTGACCTTCGGTGCCTCATGAGGGTAGGAAGGAGATACTTGGAAGGTGAAAGTGAATGACCCACCTCTAAGAAAGAAAACATATTGTGGATATTAGAATAACAGACTAATATTGTTTTTTATCAACTGATAAGGTTAATATATCTATATGGTGATGGGCGTTCATCAGGGTAACAAAATAGCTACTGTACAAAGGTGGGCCAATCTGCATGGCTTGAGGGGAGGGATTTAGGAGAAAGATGAGACAAACTGTAAGAGAACAAAGACTTTAGATGAGAGAATGGTTTCCCTTATTCTTGCTTCATGCAAACCATAAGACTAACTCTTCTTACAGGAGTTACTAGAAAAACATAAAGACACAAAATGCTTCTAAGAAAATAAGGAAGATATTAACTAACTCAAGGAAATATCTTATATGAGAACTAGCTATCGTCTGCTGCTTTTACGGCTCGATTGGGGCTACATGTACACATGACACCTATAGGTGATCCATTTTCGCATCCCCATATCTACATTTTAGGTAAATACCCGAACAATATTCTTCATCAACTATAAAGGGGGCCAACAAAAGTAATTTCTCTCACCATAAGAAAACTGAATTAGTAGTGAAAAGATGATATATGTATAATGGCCAGGGGAGTGGGACATGAATGATATGGAAATGATGAGAAATAAAGAAACTAATTTAACAATCGTCATCAACTGCTCCTCATATTTCTATTTAAGTACTATAAATGGAATAATCTTTCTTCATGCTATGTCAAGAGATATTTGCGGGAGGTGTGATTTAACTGTAAAATAAAACTAAGTTAATTTCTCTTATTAATTCATATTCATCAACAAATATTCCTTCAAACACGTACCCCAAAATGCAAGACTGAAATTTGTTAACAGCCATCTAAAACTACCTATCCCTCCATTTATGTGGCAACTAGTAACAGTGCATGTTTTTAAGTAGCTTGAATGTTCAGTGAAGATTACTATAGCATGACAAAAGGACGAAAAGGAGAGTAGGTATAAAAGAAGCATCTATAATAAGATACTTACAGATAGTATCCTTCGTCAGGTCGTAGAGTAGCTTCAAAGTTCATGAGATCATCCTTTCCGTTTGGGAAGGAAATTTTAGTTGTCTTTGGTAGGTTAAGCTCAGCAATATCTGCAAGTTAGAACAGAAATTGTCAACAAGATCCATATTTTGAGAACTATCCAGATAGAAAGGAGTGATATACATCATCTACATAAATCAGGAACACATGAACAGATAGGTGGATATTATCACACCACAGGTTTGAACAATAGAAGAATCACATAATATTCAATTTTTAATACGGATGTATTTCTGTATTGGATCATATTTCGCGTATCAAACTGTAGTTAAAATAGTACATTTGAGATTCAACCCTGGATATAAGATATCTGGGCCTATAAAGAACTACTAGTCTATTTGAGTCGTCAACATAGTACTCATGGCAACCGTGGGGCATCGGCATGCCGGGTGACAATGAGGCTATACCAATCTCATCCACAGCAGCAATAATTGCTATATCCAGTGTGCAAAGCCCAAAAAGGAAAACAGGGGATAGATGTGCCACCCAGGCACCCAGTGTACTATCACTTGGCATACTACCCCAACAAACCTCAAGGCTGCACCATCTCTCTTCTCCCGACTACTCGCTACATCAGCCATGTTGCCAGCTCATCCTCTCCTCCACACCCTCTTATGCCCCACCATATACCTCCCACCCTGCTCCTGCAGCTGCTCTGCCTCATTTTCAAGCTGCGATATGCAGCATAGAGACAAAATCCAGTGGCAAAGAGAACATGGTAATACAGATTAACACACACATACCGCCAATTAGCGTGTTTCACCACTTTCCCATGACCTCCAGGCTAGGCAAGAAGCCATGGCGGCCCTCCTCCGGACCAGGATAGCTAGGTGGCATCTATGTGTTGATTGGGCGACAGTGTGATAACTGACAACTATATTATTATACATGTCAAACAAAAAGAACAACAGATGATAATGATTGGTACAAAGATTTTCCAATTTTTCACACATGAACCATAGCCCATGATGGCGAGTCATAACCGGTAGAAGCTCACCAATATGGTAAACAACAGAGTTTATATAGCAAGGTAACATATATAGCAGTCCCTAGACCAGTACAATCAAACAGAGCCCTTTTTAGTCTTTTGCACAAATGATTTACAAAATTAGTCAACTACATAAAAAAATAGGTGGTAATATGTGTATAATTTCCTCAAAATAGAGTAGTTAAGTAATCTACTTAGGAGCGAAACTCCCTCCGGACTGGTAGTAGGCTCACCAGTCACCGCCAGCAGATAATTCTAGATTTAAGTTGCATACTCTAATCACACCAAATCCAAAGTGGTTTCTCGCCCTCACCCGCGCATTAATTAGCCACACATTAATTTTCACCGTTGATTGGGCATTGGCAGGGAGTGACGTGCGCTCCAGACCACTGCTTGCAGGAGGCCAAGGGTCGGCCCATTAATCGCTGCATGCATGAGGCATGAGTAATATGCGCACACAGATGGGCTTCTTTTACGGAGGTAATTAATTGCTCAGGAGAGCTAACTGCCTGTCTTGGTCGTGGCGCCTCCTGCCCTATATTCCCATCCGGAGGGAGTAGTACATTGTAATGAGAACGGAAAACAAAAAAAATCATATGCTTACAGACAGATGTGAATGCACATGGTTGCAGGAGACGGATTTCAGGCTAGCACTTATCAATACACAATGCATAGCATCCCATTGTGGTGGATTATGATAATCTTTTTTGGTTGACCCTTAACTAGTGGTTTTAATCTTAACTATAAGGTGCTCTCTGATATATTTTTGGTATATAGAGCATATGGGATGAATTGTGAGAGACTCAGAGGGCAGCCATCGATAACTGTAACCAACTAATGTGATTTATCGAACAGAAAAATACACGTTTCACAGCAGCCTTAAAACAAGCACAAAAAATGCAGACTGAACCATATATCAAGTGTCAACATTTTGAACTGACACACCAAATGGCTGAAAGTAACATAAGATCAAATCACTTGTCAAACAACCTTTGTGGAGACGTAATTCCCCTGGACTTTGCTTCTTAACAGGAGGGCCCCCATTTGAGTTGGCTGCCTCTTCCTTCTTCTGCCCCTTGATCTTAAAAAGGTTTATCATCTTTCTGTGGAACATGAGAAGAGTAACGAGAATGAGCTAGAGAGAGCAGACTTTTTTGTAAAAACAAAGATGAACACAAGAGAGGTTCCAGTCAGGCTGAAGAATGGTTTTTCATACAAACAGGTGGTAATGATGAAGCAGAAATTCTTTAAAAAAAAACAAGTTCAGTTCCATTTAATTTTGGGCTTCTTCAATAACAAATATGTTGTTGTCAACCTATTCAACCCTGAAGGCATTAGCCCTGATTAACCTGAAGATAAAACAAAAGATAATTCTAACAAGATATTTAACTCAGAGGACATGAACAATAAAGCTGACACCGAAATCTATATATTATACCTGGTTTCCTTCAAGAACGAATCAGTCAGCACAGGGACCGACAAAATCTACCAACTGACAAACTTCACAACAATTTACCATACCTTGTATGTTCCTAAGCCCAACTAGGCTGCCTCATCCATCCCCGACATAAGCCCAATCTAATACTTATACAGTATCACGCCTAAACTGATTTGCACACCTAAATTGCCAGCTCTTCCTCGGAGCATCTTCTCGAGCGAATCCTGTCTAATTTAAAACCGCTTTTCGCACTAGGTTTTCCTAGTTATTTGAGAGAGATTCTCCTCCTAAAGGTTTTTTTTCTGCATCTTTGGGATTTGAGAACAGACGGCAGCCTATTGCAGACCCTAACATGGCACGCGTCCCAAAACCGTCTTTCCCCGTCTAACGCACCCAATCGACTCGTCATACGAAATCGTGAACAGCAAATAGCGGCGGCGGCGGCATGAGAGGCTACGGCGCACAACAGCGACGGGATAAGCAGCAGCGAGTTCATAGCAGCGCCAGCGAGTTCGTACGGCGGTTCGGCACAGATCGGCAGACAGAAGCGCGACCAGGGGGGAGCAGGGGCAGTACCAGCGGCCCCGGGCGGGCGGGGACGGAGCTCGGCGGCGTCGAGGGGCGCGGGCGGCGCGGATCCGGAGCGGCGACCGACGGGAGCGGCCGCGGATCCTCGGGGGCGGCGGCGGGGAGAGGATCGGCGGGCGGGGACCGGCGGGGAGGCGCGAACCCTAGGTCGGTCTCCTCGCTCGCGCTCGCGGTGGGGCGCCGGGTGGGAGGCGGAAGAGAAATAGGGGAGACGACGGGAGGAAGGGAGGGCGGGGGTGGGGAATCTATGCGGTGGCAATCCGGCCGTAGTTTTGCGGAAAGTAGGAGGGCTCTTCGGGTAGGGGTGAGGCCAAAGCGGATTCGGTCCAATCATCAATGTTCTTCTTTCTCCGGATCCGAATACCGAATTATTTATATCGCATTCTTGTTTCTTTTCGAACAATAAGATAGAAGTCATGCGGACGCTCACCTAACAAAACTGAAAAGACAACAGGCAAGAAAGAAAATTACAATCAAGACCGAAGAATCCCCCGAGCTTGACGCCAGCTTCCGCCATCCGCCTCCGACGCCACAATAATGGATATCGAAGGAAGCTACAATCGCCACCGAGGAGTCCTCTGAGCTTGTTGCCAACTTTCGTCACCCGACACCATCATAGCAGAATCGGTGGTGCAATGCTGACTTGATCGGCGCACCGGGCCATCGGCTACACTGCTCTTGTATCACACTCCATCGATGGGGCAAGAGAACCTTGAGTGCAGTGGGAACGGACGGTCACGTTGTTGGAGTGGTATTCCTCAATCCTACTCCAGACTTCTCCTTCGGTGTGGGATCCGCACCAACCAAGGCATCAAGCGAGATATTCATCCAAGCAAGCCACAAGGCAATGTTCTCTTGGCTACTGTACTTCGTTGACCTTATCTTCTTGATGTTTGTTCGTGTCTCCACTTGATCATCGACCTCCTCTGCTTCGAGGTCATTCTCCTCACCCTTGTCATCTTCAAACCTCTCATAATCATCGGCCATTGACAACTCCATGTCAACAAGTCTGAGTATGTGTGACTCATCCGATTGGGATATGGAACTTGCAACATCATGTTCGCCCCGCACTACAATCAACAAGGACAAACACGCCACACGACCATCACCACATTACATCATCAAGACCCCTAGCTAAAAAAGGAAAGTGCTTTTATTTACCTTTCAGGCAGACACTTGGCGGGCATGATCATCATCGACGACTGCGGTGGCCGTAGGTGGCGGAGGAGGAGGTGAGGGGGTGGCCGGATATGGAGTGGAAGCTATGCGAGCTCCCAAACATGGAGAAGGCGTTGGAGCGAAGGGCTTCTTCCCCTTCTTTGCTATCGCCTCGTTGAGGGCCTTACCAGTCGCGGCCGTGGATGGCGCGGTGGACCGTTCCGATTCGCTTCTTTGGCGTCGACGCGTTCGCCAACTCTGGCGATGTAGCGTCGCCAGGAGTGGTCGGTGGGGTTGTGTAGGCGGCTGGCAATTCCTTTCCTGTCAGAATCAGAATCAGGGCCTTTGGTGGTAGGCGGGACTTTAGAACTTTGAGGAGTAAACCTTGAGAGTTTGTAGGTGCAACTTGACTTCTCAAAACAGAATTTTTTGTGGAGTTTAACCCTTTTTAGGAGTTTGATTAGAGCTGCTTTAATCCTTTGACTTATTTTCTCCCAAGAAAAACAATACCCATATTTCAAACGGTGGGATTATCATGCATCATTGTATATCAACAATGCAATATCATGTCACCTAGACTTGCAATTAGATCAGATTGTGTGTTGGATGTTAGAAATCGGTTACCATGTCGAGGCTAACTGAAAATTTAGTACCGCGCAGATCAAGAAAAGACTGCCAAGTTGGGGTGGAGGGAGTATTCATCTCTGGCATATATGCATGTTGATTTGGGACATGTAAACCTATGCATTCTCAGGTAAACCGATTAACATACATGAATGCAAATAGTACTAGTTCAACATATCCAGCTCTTGGTCAGGATACCCGAATATCATTAATTTCACATATGTATGCATTTACGTTTGGTTCATGAACAATACCTATTTTGCTTCCTTGTTTTCGGTTACAAGGCTGCATTTGCTTGCGTGAACGACGTGTTTCAAGTTCAGCCGCGTTATTGAAAATTCATTGTATCAATATTCGGTGCGTTTTTCTTGGAGCACATTGCCACATATTAATTCTTGGATGCGTTATTTATGAAGGAATTAATCCCTAATTCTCCATAGTAGACTAGAAAGACCAAAAACTCGAAGTTGCGAAATTTATTGGAGAAAAGGAAGTCAAGCTGAAAAATAGAAAGATACAAAGTTGGGTTACTAACTATTTCATTAAAATTACTCTACGTAAATTTAGCGTTAGTTAGCTTATCAATTTGAGATGACAGGGGGCTTTGTCGGTAATTACAAAATCTAGTCATGTCCTACAACACGGTTCCATTTTTTGGTACATATTTCTCTCAGATTCTTATTTTTATCGCTTTTTACTAGAAGGCATGAAAGTTGTGGTTCGAGAAACAAATAATAATAAGATGGTGTATAAACACTAAATAATAATAGTTGTCGGCATGGTGGAAGAAAAATCAACAACAAAATTCCATGAGACGCATGGCTCCACACTTCAACAACATTATACATGTGTGTGATTGCTACTTACTCCGTTCCATAATTCCTGTGGTGGTTTTAATTCATATAGTAACATATTCAACATGACCGAGTTACCAAACAACGACAAAGGAAACAGTACAGCTTAGATTTAAGCACCTACAATCATAGAGGAGAGCATGCAAACATTATTTATCTGGATTGGAGATCTACAGTTTGTAGAGGAAACAAATCAGGGCAGTTAAAACTCATGAGACATTATACTATTACGAGCGAACACATGATATGCAAGGATCAAAAATCTAAACTGGAACTCTCAAGTGTGATGGTGAAGGAATGACACACGGATACCTCTATAAGCTTCCTTACTTCGCAGCATTGTAAAGGAGGTGGAGCAGGGCTGCAGCTGCTACACCATGTGACGAGCAAGGCCTGCGTGACTCAGGACATGACTAGCAAGGCCTACACCATCTGAGGGTGCATCTTCTGATCCGAGGGTCTAGATCTTCCGCAGCAAAGACGGGACAGTCATAGTTGCTAATCTCCATGGATTAATGTGGAGGCTTCAAAAGAGCATCAAATTAGTAAATATATATATCAGATTTGTTGCTCTTTCTGATAAGTCATCAATCTAGCCAAAGTAGCACTTTTTTTTTATAGAAGACACCCAGTCTAAGAACCTCTTATTGCTGATTAAATGAGATAAAAATCTATTATGTATTTATTTTGAGTAAGAATTACACATTAACTAAGAAATAGGCAGTTGCAAAAAGTGTGTGCCAACTACAACTTCGGTATACAACAGGAGAAACTTTCCAAGAAACATTTGCGCTAAGATCCAAAATTCTGCAGGTAATGAGAAAATCGTAACAGAGATGAATGGCATCAGGGGTGGCAAATGTTTCAGGACCCTACTGTCAGCTCATGGGCTAGAAGATTTAAGGAGGACTTCTCTCTCCTCATACATAGAGCCAAAGAGAAGCACAGACAGTTTATTTCCTCCTTCATTCAATCTTTTGTTCTCCCTTAGGCTAGCTCTCCTTCTCAGCTCCTACCCTACTACACTCTTTTAGCATGGCCATGGATGTAAGGTTATGACTTTGTAAGACCTTTTTTTGATACTTTAATTTAATACATACAGTAGGAGCCTCTCCTACTGTTTCAGGTGTCAAAAAAAAATGTTTCAGGACATAAAAGTGGTCTGCACTAACAGGACATGACCTAGCATTTTCAGAGTAAATACGACTCGATGTTCAGTTCAGTGACCAAGTGGCATGAGTGAGCAGCTGCAACCTGTATCAAAACAGCTCTGTAAGGTCAAGTGTGTCTACTTATCCTCGAGTCTGACACCACCATGTATGAGGAGAGGGAAATGTACGCCAGCCAACGGTGGGGATGTTGCTGGCAGAAAACAAATACAGCCCAACTAACTTGATACAAGGCTTTCCAGAGTGATAATTATGGGCCTTCAAATTATCTGTTATGTTATGCTACACCTTCGTGGGTAGGTCAACACAGAATACTTACTACTGCACTATTCAGTTTTGAGATCAGATGCCATTATTAGACCATTCAGAAATAAAAGAGGAATATAAAGGAAGAGATGGTTACAAATGCAGAACATGATTTGGTATCTATTTAGTAAAGCAGAAACAGCAACCATTATAATGCCGTAAGTTTAGTCTGTACCTGCTGGTGAGTGAGATCATGTCCTCCAGTTCTTGGGCACATCATAGTTGTACACATGAAGAGCACAAGACATAATTCACAGGTTATATAACCCCGCTGGCATTTGGGGCTTTCCTTTTTTTTAATAAAGAAACTGCATGCATTAGCTGCTGCTAAATTCAACTGTAAACTGAATAGCAGCTCTGTTGCCAAAGCTTTTGACAGTCCATTCCACAAAGTGCCCCTAGAGGTAGAGTGAAAATGAAGACCATTTATAACACCAGAAGTTTCCCAGTGCACAAAAGAAAAGTTCAGAGCATGAGTATCTATCCCAGAGTTAGTGCGAAACAAGTGTACTAGTGTGAAAGTTATCTATCCTGCAAGTATCAGGTTCAGTGTTGATACTTGAAATAGAAACTAACATCATTTAGTCTCTCTGAACAAATCTCCACATGTTCATTTGCTTTGTATTTTAACTTGATATGGTGGCATATTAATCACCTTTTGCTGCAACTAACATAATTGTATGTCAACTCAATGCACGTTCTGGATTTGCAGTTCCTTGAATGGATTGGGCGTCGTATTCCTCTTTTCAAACTGAATAGTAGAGAGATATGATAAGACTAATTCATGTCATCTTCTTTGGTTTAGTTCTCACGATTTAGGACAGATACAAATGATAGGACTAATTCATTTTACGATCATGCTTTAGTCTCGGATAAGTCAGCTTTTCACAGCTAAAAGTTTCCCAGCAAATGTCAACCATAGAATTTAGGAACAAAGCAAATCAATCTTTGAATAATACGGGTAAGAAGAAAAAGGCGAACATACACCCAACAGAAATATATTTTCTAAGCATAGTCTAAACATTGAACTGCAATTTTAGTACTAACTGAAATATGATGGAACAAAGAAGACGATGAAACAAAAACGGGACATGCTGATAGAATTCAGCATGAAAGCATATCATACCAATGTTTTTAATGGAAACCAGGACAGGGTGGTCCTTTTGCTTTCTGGTTTGCTGGGTCCTGGTTTCAACAGAAAATTGATCCACCCCCACATCCAATTTCCACGATCTTAAACGGAAGTCAGAAACACAAATATATTCCAGGACTTATCATTTTCAGAGATTGCAGGCGATGCTTTCTTCTCTACTGAATAATACATCGACACGTTGGGGTTCAACAGTCAATAGCAGATAAAAGACATGATCCAATTAGGAAAAGAACACAAAAATAGGAATTACCGGCTTGCTACTCAGAATGAAAACCTTGTCGAGCACCCTACGCAGTTTACCAATTTTCATAGCCCATTGATGGTTCAAGTAAATCTGAATCTAGTTGGCGCTTCCCCTCTGCATGCGGCCGCATAGTCTTCAGCAAGGTGTGGTGCAGCCTCCATGTGAGGGCATATGTACTTCTCCATGAATACCTTCTCAACCAGATCCCAAATTGTCTTATAGCCCGGGTTGCCCTTGAGCAATCCATTTTCCCTGAGAAACTTGACAACGCAGTACCGTGGCCTGAGCCGCCCGTCTAGGCTGTAACTGAGCATTATTGGGCGATGAGCAAGGTATGCTGGTTCCAGTCCAACCTCGGAGACGAGGAACTCTGACTTCCTCCGCAGCAGGTCCTTGCCCAAGGTGAGCAGCATTGGAGCCTTGGACACAGCAATGCACACCTCGGCATCCGACCACCTAAACGTCTTCTTCAAGTATTCCATTTTGGCGGCGATCTTGTCCTCGCTGTCGAACGCAACGCTCCGCATGGCTTGCCGGAACATCCCAGAGCCGCGAGGCACACCCAGACGTTCGGCGCCGGCCACCATCGCCCGGATTTGTTCCACGTTGGCGGTGAGCATCCTTGGCATAGAGATGGCAAGCTTGCCAATATCGCAAGCACCTAGCGTGCACTCCCGCAGCAACCCGACGTTCCGCTTGACCACCATCTCGAGCCGCGAGGCACACCGATGCCTTCCGCGCATGACACCATCGCCCGGATTCGGTCCGCATTGGCGGTGAGCATCCTTGGCATAGAGATGGCCAGCTTGCCAACATCGCGGGCACCTGGCATGCACTCCTGCAGCAGCAGGACGTTCCGCTTGACCACCCTCTCGAGGCTGTGTGAGAAGAGATTGTGGTTGTGCTTGAACGCCTGGAGGAATTCCTCCAAGGAGCCGAAGAGGCGCAGGTAGTAGCCCACCTTGGAGACGACGGATTTGTTGCGGAAGTGGGTGTTGGCGGTGAGCGGGACGAGTCGCGCGATCTGGGAAGGCGACAGTCCGAGGCCGGTGAGCCCGTCGACGACGGGGGACAGGGTTCTCTCCACGCTGGCGCAGAGGCACAGCGGGTCCCTGGCGACTAGGGCCGCGACGTCGGAGCTGGGGATGCCGAGGCCGGCGAGGAAGGCGAGGACGGCGTCGGGCTTGGAGGGGGACCTCAGGTGGGAGAGCTTGGGGGAGGCCTTGAGGGCCTGCGCTCGGGTGAGCCCGCAGGTGGAGACGAGGTAGTGCTCCACGGAGAAGCCGGAGCTGGGGGAAACGGCGGCGGCGGAGAGGAGGCGATGGAGAGAGGTGGCGGGAGAGGAGAGGAGATGGGCGAGGACGCAGCTCCGGAGGCGGAGCATGGCGCAGGCTGCGCCGGCGGCGAGGGAGTGGGGAACGATGGCGAGACGAGGAGCCTCGTCCAGATTTTGCCTGGTACAAACGCGACTGGGCTGGGCTGGGCTGGGCTGGTCCGGGCCTAGATTAGAGTGACTCGTTTGTGGTGAGCTAGCCTCGAGTAACTACTGGTTTCCCCTAAAATTATCACCGTTCCGACCGATAAGTTTATGCAATGTACTTTATAAGATAGCCTCCAAGGTTATCGCCGACAGACTGAAGTCAGTGCTCCCCGAGATAATTTCAGCAGAACAGTCGGCCTTTGTGCCAGGGCGTTTGATCACTGATAATATCATACTCTTTCCGTTCCTTTATATAAAGTGTATTTGTTTTTTCAAAAGTCAAACGAGTGCAAGTTTGACCAAGTTTTTAGAAAAATATATCAATATCCACAATATGAAATTTAAATCATTTGATCGATCATGAAAGGTACTTTCATATTTTATCTATTAGGTATTGCAGATGTTTCTATTTCGTTCAATAATCTTGGTCAAACTTTCAAATGGTTGACTTGCATGGAAACCAATACACGTTATATTCTGAAATGGAGGGAGTAGTAGCCTATGAGTGTCTGCATTTTATGAAGCGTAACAAAGCAATTAAACACAGACACTGCGCTCTTAAATTGGATATGATGAAAGCATATGATAGATTGGAGTGGGATTATTTAAGAGCAATAATGTTGAAATTGGGCTTTTCTCAGAGATGGGTTGATATTGTGATGAACATGGTATCATCTGTTTCTTATTCGGTTTTATTCAATGGAAGGAAATTGGAAGGGTTCAGACCTAGCAGAGGTATTCGTCAGGGAGATCCTATCTCCCCTTACCTGTTCTTATTGGCAGCGGAGGGCCTTTCAGGCCTATTGAAAAATCTAAGTAAGTCATCTCAACTGGGTGGGATACAAGTGGCGTCCTCGGCACCACCTGTTAATCACTTGTTGTTTGCGGATGATAGCCTGTTGTTCTTTAAAGCAACCGGAGGAGGGGCGAACGAGGTGTCAAACCTGTTGGAGAGCTATTGCCAGGCTTCAGGTCAGAGAATTAACACTTCAAAGTCTTCTATCTTTTTTAGTAAGGGGTGCCCAACTACTATCAAAGATGAGATCAAACACATACTTAATGTCCCCAATGAATCGTTGAACGAAAAGTACCTAGGGATGCCTTTTGATATAGGTACATCAAAGAATGGGGCGTTTAAGTATCTGAAAGACAGACTATGGAGCAAGGTGAAAGGGTGGATGGAAAAGTGTTTATCATCACAAGGGAAGGAAGTTTTGGTGAAATCAGTGGCACAAGCGGTGCCAGTTTTCTCAATGTCATGTTTCAAATTACCAAGAGGGCTTTGTGAACATTTAAACAAGCTGATAAGACAGTTTTGGTGGGGCAACAAAGAGGGCAAAAGGAAACCAGCTTGGGTTTCCTGGAAGGCCATGACTCAACCAAAATTATGGGAGGGTTAGGGTTCCGTGATTTCGAGCTTTTCAACCTAGCTCTCCTAGCAAGACAATCTTGGAAACTTCTGCAACAACCAGACTCACTGTGTGCGAAAATTTTGAAGGTAGTATATTATCCTCAAAATACAATATTGGAAGCTGAACTTGGTAACCGGCCATCACAGGTATGGCGAGCGATTTTGGAGGGGAGAGATGTCCTTAAGCAAGGGATCATCAGGAGAATTGGAGATGGTACAACAACTAGAATTTGGATGGATAACTGGATTCCAAGGAGCGCTTTGATGAGACCTTTTGCTTGTCTCTCAGCCAACCCTCCTCTTTTTGTAAGTGAGCTCATTGATGCACATAATGCTGCGTGGAATAGAGAAGCCTTGGATGCAAATTCATTGCGGCGGACACACAGGCAATCTTGGCCATTCCGGTTTGCACCAGGCAGATGGACGACCACTTGGCTTGGAACTTTGAAAGAAACGGACTGTTTTCGGTAAGATCTGCATATCGAATGCTCGCAGACACAAAGCATAGAAGGGAGGACTGGTTAGAAGGAAGATCGGGATCCTATGATATCGAAGCGGAAGCAAAATCGTGGGAGACTTTGTGGTCTATTCAAGTTCCGGGAAAAATTCAACATTTCATGTGGAGGTTGTCCAAACTATCAATCCCAACGGAGGATGTGAGGCATGCTAGAAAAATGGCGGATGATGACAAGTGCCAGCTTTGCGGGATGAGAGATTCATGGCGACATTCTCTGTTTGAATGTTCAGTGGCAAGGTGCGTGTGGGCTCTGGTAGATGAAAATATTCTAGACTTCCTACAGTCGTCGGCAGAGCCGAATGCCAGGGTGTGGTTGTTCTCAGCCTTTGATCATCTACCTCGAGACAGTCTGGCTACGATGGTGGTGACCATGTGGGCAATATGGTGGGCAAGAAGAAGGGCTATCCATGAGGGTGAGCTCCAAAGCCCACACGCGACTCATTCTTTTGTTACAAACTTTATCGCAGAACTGGCAACCATCCAGGCCGGGCGGGCGACACCAAATGATGAACAACATGGAGGTCCGAGGCTTGCTACTGGGCAAGGATGGAGGGCGCCTGAAGTGGGATCTATTAAAATTCAAGTTGATGGGGGAGTTTCAAGAAATGGGAGAAGAGGGGCAGCGACTACCATCGGAAGGAACCATGAAGGATTTTTCCTTGGATCTTCAGCAATGGTTTTTGATGAAATAAATGACCCACCAATGCTGGAAGCTTTAGCTTGCCGCGAGGCTCTCTGGCTCAGGATCTATATGCAGACCACATTGTTGTGGCATGTGACTGCAAGACCGTGGTGGAGGAAATCAAGATGGGGTCAGAAGGAAGATACAACAATATCATCAAGGAGATCCAAGCTCAGGCGAGACTTTTTGCTCGATGTGATTTCATCTTTGAAGGTCGGAAAGGGAACATAGATGCTCATAATATAGCAAAGTTTTCTACTTCTTTAGTTCAGGGACGCCATGTGTGGCTGGGAGAACCCCATGATCCCTTTGTCATTCCTGTAAACCGAAACAATAATCAATAAAAGTCGGGTTTACCACTAAAAATAAGGCTTTCCCTAAAAAAAGAGTAACTACTGGTTACCATGTGGGCGATTTGGCGGGCAAGACGGCGAATAGTCCATGATGAACAATTTCAGACCCCTCTCACTGCCATGGGGGTCTATTAACAGGTACTTGGAGGACCTCCAGATTATGGCGGTCCGAGACGATGCGCGTTCTCAGCAACCACAAGTTAACATCACAAGACCGCGACGTTGGATTCCTCCGCCTAGTGATGCATGTAAGATTAATGTGGAAGGAGGTATCTCAATTCTGGGGCCTAGTGATGCATGTAAGATTAATGTGGAAGGAGGTATCTCAATTCTGGGAGACAAAGGGGTCGCGGCGGCGAGGCAGCGATCTGCAGAGATGGTGCAGGGAACCATTTGGGGGCTTCGACGGTTGTTTTTTAGGGTCTGGTTGATCCAGGTACTCTGGAAGCGCTAGCATGCAGCGAAGGCCTCTCCCTTGCGCACGACCTCAATCTACATAAAATGATCACCGCCTTAGATTGTTTGGAAAGTCGTCAGCAACATCAAGAAGGGAGCTGTTTCGCCATATGCTATGATCTCGCGAGACATTTAGTTTAGTAGTAGATCTTTTGATGCTGTTTCTTTCTGCTTCGAACATAGAGAGTCCAACTTCGAAGCTCATTCAATTGCTAAGGGAGCTTCTTCCCTTTCTCTTGGTAGGTATGTGTGGCTAGGGGTTGTACCAGACATTGTTTGCATCCTGGATGTTTTGAATTTGGAATAAAGCCCTAGTTACCCCTAAAAAAAATCTAAGATAAGTAATTCGGAATGGAGGTAAGGAGCAAGTTTGTACATGCTCGCTAAACTTTTTTTTTTTGCGTAGACGAATGTCCAAACATGGTAATATAGGTTTTTGATATGGACCCTAATAACTGACGCTGGTTCCTAGGGGAGGGGACGCTGGCGAACCGGGGACCTCCTATACCGCGCGTGACACGCTAGCAAACAAGCCAGCGTGCACGTCCTCCCCTCATGCGCACCCCTATTTGGCCGGACAATGAGCGGGCCGGGATGCCCCTCCTATTTTTCATTTGGGTTTTTGTTTTTATTTTCTTTAAAATAATTTAGAATTTTAAAAAAGTTCCAATTTTTTAAAAAAATGTGAATTCTGGAAAATTGTTCCTGAAATCATAAAAATTTCGTGGATTAAAATAAATGTTCATAACTTTGAAAAAAATCGTGAATTTGAAATAAAAATTTATGAATTCAAAAAAAGTTCATGAATTTTTTAATGTTCACAAAAACAATGACCATGATTTAAAAAAATGCGCACTTATTCTAAAAGTGTTCATCGATTTAAAAAATGTTTCCTCATTCAAAAAAAGTTCGCCAATTCAAAAAATGTTCTTTGGTTCAAAAAAATGTTCATGAGTTACAAAAAAATGTTCATAATTTTTAAAAAAAGTTGGTCGCAAAAGATAGAAAATGTTCCTCAATTTCAAAAATCGTCACTATTTCATAAAAAACTGTTCGTGAATTCAAAAAAAGGTTCACGATTGAAAAAATGTTCACGATTTTAGAAAAAAGTTCATGAATTCAAAAAAATATTCATAGTTTTGAAAAATATTCACAAATTTGAAAAGATGTTCGGGACCCGGAAAAGAAAAAGGAAAAAACGAAAAGAAAAAGAAAAAAATAAAAAAGGGGAAAATGGTTCATAAAAGTTTCTAGAACCTTCCCAAAACTGGTAGGGGAAGGTCCCGGAATGGGCCAACACAGAAGAGGACGACGCGTATGAAGGGGGGTATGCGCTAGGTCGCTACATACCGACCTACGCGCGGAATATGATTCCCCAGCGAAACTGATCGTCCATGGGAACGATCAGTTTGAGCGAACGTTTCGCCCCCCTCCATGCACGTCCTTAAGCCTCCAAAGTTGGGTCAAATAAAGCCCATTTTATTGTATGCAATGCCCAAACTTAATAACTGGTATGGGAAGGCTTCATTTTTAAACTTTTCTTGTATGAAATTAAGCTGTCTGAAGCATGCAACTCTTTCCACGCCGGGTCTCTTTTCATGGATTCGAATAGGACTACAATTTTATTGAAAACAGAGAAAGGGATTACCTCCATGAAAGACTACAAAAGTGCATCTGAAAATTTGCTTAGATAAAAAGAAGGTTTGTGGAGTAAAGAAATAATAATGAAATGGCCAAAAAAAATTGGGTACCTTGCGAAGGTGTAGTCTGATTATCGCTGTAAATTTTGTTGGTTTGGTCTTTGTTGAAAACCTCTTGCCATTCTAACACCTGAGAACTTGGTGAGCCGATAGTGAAAAGAAACTTATTGTTTGCCGAAATGTCCAGATTTAAGCATTCAGAGAATTTGTGTATGAACAAATCAACCTGTAAATTGCTGATTTCCGAATCATAACTTGAAGGATGTTTAGCAGGCATAGGAAAATCCAAGAAATCGAAGAAAGATATGAATGAGTCTATCTCTGGTTTCAATTCTTTTGTAAACTGTGGGACACAAGTACTTGTCGCAGTAGAAGACAGCTGGATGTTTGAAGTAGATGGCAATTTTGTAGCTCTGGAATGACTTGTATCACTGGAGGCACTGTTGGTGTAGTCTGAGCTGTGGACATCCTCGATGTAAGTTTTCACAGTTGGTATGGAGTTTTTTTAGAATTGTTTGCCAAAACTTCTGACTGCAATGTTCGAGCATTTTCTTCTCCTGACACCAGTTCAAAATGGAGTAATGGGAGTTAAAGAGAGTTTTATAGTAGGATAAAAGCAGTCGGAAAGCTCCTGTTTGAGTTTAAGAAAAACTAGTAAGTACAATCTGCATATATCAATTTACCTGAATGTTGTGCACTGAAGGATATTTGGTGTTAATGTACTCCTGTATTTCTTCAGGCAGTTGTACTTCTTCTAATTCGTTCGAGGCGTCACGGAAGGGAGTTGATGAAATGTGCTTCATCTGCATTTATTAAAAAAAAACAATTACGAAGCTAACAAGTGTGTGAGAAAAATTGAAATATTTATAGATTCAGGTGAAAACCTTTCCTGTAGAAAAATAGCAAGCTGAAGGAGTATGTATTGTCGTTAGTTGTTTATAAGTTACTTGCAGATAACCTTCCAAGCTGAATGTTAATTCCAGGCATTGTATCAAGTACTCAGACGTGATTAAGAACCCAAAGTGGGCTATGTGCAGAGAACCAAATACCAATTTGGGTTCCTATGCCTCGTGAGGAAAACGTTAATAATCCTCACTGATAGTGACCATGGATTTAATTAGAGTCAATTATGTCTGTTTACATACTCCATGTTCGTGTATCTGATGTACTTATCAACCATGCATTCATATAAGCATATGTGCCCTACCTTATCTCATTGTTTGCACATCGACCGATCAGGAGTAATTTGTGGTTTTGACCATGCATATGATAAACATACTCGACATAATTTGCACTGTTTTTTCCTTCTGTTCCTTTGGCATCTATTTAATGATTTGTTCTATTTCTTAAAATCAGTTTAATTTGTTCCTGCCCTTGATCAGCTTTGATATTTGTGCTGTGATTCATTTTTTTGGTCAGATTTTTCTCACTTTCAGATCTTGATCTACCCAGAACCTCAGTATAGGATGCTGGAGAGACCACACCTCTCTCTCACCCCCGTCCCCCCTCCCCAATATTGAGAAAGTACTGCTCCAATACATGCGACGCAAGCATCAATTTTCAGATAGAGTTGCTTATTGAAGTCTGGCAATACGAGAACAGGACTAGAGCTCATCGCTAGCTTCAAAGCCTCAAAAGCCTCCTGAGCTCAAACTGCTTCTGCTTCAATAGCCGAGTTAGTGGTTTGGCAATGACACAATAGCCCTTCATTTGCGATAGGTGCCTTCCTACCTCGTGCATTCCATACAGGGGCTAAGTTCTAACAACAGATATAGCATTATGCATGTCCAAATGATTGATATGCACGAGTCTGTCATGTGCTAGAGAACTGAATTCACCTGACGACGAATCCAGTGTCCTGCATCCACTCCCAGGGGGTCTGATACCCACGGCCAGCTTATCGGGCCATAGCACAAACAAGCAAGGCTGTACACTCCATGCTCCCACCTGACACAACAACCATATAGATGGTGAGTGCAAGGAGCAAACATAAGCCGACGCCATGAAATAATTTAACAATTTGCAAACGGTAAGCAACATCTTCTTGAGTTACATAACATCCCTGATAGATCCAGTACAAACTAACTGCAATGAAGATACTACTGTAGTGGAACTTACTATAGCTCATTCACATCAAGATCACAAGCTACAAACCAACTGTATCGAACATACTACGTAGAACATACTATAGCTCATTCAGATCAAGATCACAAGTTACATCATGGAATAGGACGTACTTAGCGAATTAAGTTCCATGCAGGTTTAGCAATGCTGAAAGAACATGCATATTCTACACAGGATAGCTGACAGGTCATGCGAACCAATTAGAGCATGATGGGGAAAAATCAAAATGCCAAATCAGTTTCTTTAGCTGCCCTGCTATCAAGAAAGAAAGTGAGGCCACCACTCAATTCAGTGATGTGTGCAACTGAAACCAATGCAGCTCACAGTTTGTTTTGGTAAATGCGGGTGCCCATTTTTTGTGAACATATGTTAGTGATGAAAAAGAAGCAGAAAGTAAAGGTCTCTACATTATGAAGCACCCCACATGGGTTTCGTTTAGCAAGCTTATATCATTGCACAGACACTATCATCAACCAGCAAGCACAATAACAAGGTTGCCAGCATGAACTGCACAAAAAGATGATGGGCATCATCTAAAAGTAATTGAATGACATCCGATAATCATCCCAAGTCGCCTGCTTCATAGACAGAAAATTCCTTTCAGTTTTGGAAGACCGGCTTGACAAAATCCCATATATCTCATACCAAAGCTTAAGCGTCGATGTTCCAGGTTGTTGGGTCGTCACGTCTTCCAGCTGCCCTCCTCAATCAGCACTGCCTCTCCCAGATCTGGGGTCTCTAACCTTTGAAGTTGGCATGCACCTACAGCTTGTGTCCTACCTTTCTCTGATGCTGCAACCAATAATCCTGAAAGTCAAGATAACCATGGCATGAACTGAAATTCACAAAATGGCAATAAAAAATATTTATGAATATTTATGAAGCAGTGAACTTCCCATGCCGATTATGAAGTAAGAGCTGAACATATAAAGTAATCTTCTGATTAGCATGCCACAAAGGAGAAATCAGTACATAATCAAAGGATAGATTTTAGAAAGCCACATAAATCTTCAGAAAACATGTATGTTCTTCTCCACTACAAAATAATGACCAAAACATAGCTGGCTTAAGAACTACATCGCGATTCTACATATATTACTCAGAATTCTTGGTTCATGTATATCTAAATCTAGCGGGCACTTCCCCTCTGCAAGCGGCAGCATAGTCTTCAGCGAGGTATGGTGCAGCTTCCTTGTGAGGGCATATGAACTTCTCCACGAAATACCTCTCGGTCTCCTTGAAAACAGTATAGTAGCTGGGGTCGCGCTTGAGCAATCCATTTTCCTTGAGAAACTTTAAAACGTAGTACCAGGGTCTCATCCGGCCCTCTAGGCTGTAACAGAGCAGTACCGGCCGACGAGCAATGTACGCCGGTTCCAACCCAACCTCAGAGACGAGGAACTCGGACCCATGCTGCAGCGATTCGTTCGACTTGGCGAGCAGAAACGGTGCCTTAGGGAGAGCAATGCTCACCTCAGCATCCGACCACCCGACCGTCTTCTTCAGGTGATCCACTTTGGCTGTGATCTTCTTCTCGTCGAGGAATGCGACGGCACTCAGAGCATGCCTGAACATTCCGGACCCCCGGGGCACGCCGAGGCCTTCGGTCAATGCCACCATTGTCCGAACACGCTCCATGTTGGCGGTGACCATCCTCGAGCTGCACAGCTTGGCAATGTCGCCATCACCCAGCCCGCACTCGCGCAGGAACGCGACGTTGGGCTCCACCCTCCCCTTGCAGCAGAGGAGGTTGGTGAAGTTGATGGCCCGGAGCAGCTTCTCCAAGGAGCCGCCGAAGAGGGGCAGGTAGTAGTGCAGCTTGGCGACGATGGATCTGCAGCGGAATTTGTGTGGGGCGAGCGAGAGGAGGCGCGCCATCTCGGGATCTGACAAACCGAGGCCGGAGAGCCCCGCGACGATGGGGGACAGGCCCTTGTCCACGCCGGCGCAGAGGAACTTGGGGTCCTTGGCGACGAGGGCGGCGACGTCGGCGCCGGAGAGGCCACGGCCGGCGAGGAAGGCGAGGACGGCGTCCGGGTTGGCGGCGGACCTGAGGTGGGCGAGCTTGGGGGAGGCCTTGAGTGCCTGCGGTCGGGTGAGGCCGCAGGTGGAGACGAGGTACTCCTCCACGGCGAAGCTAGGGTTCGGGGAGACGACGGGGGCTGTGGCACCGGAGAGGAGGCGGCGGGGAGAGGAGAGGATGCTGCTCCGCGCGTTTACGTGTGGTCGGGTGGCGGATATGAGGCGGTGGAGAGGGGAGCTGGTGGAGGCGGATGGAGAGGAGAGCATCTGGATGAGGACGCGGCCTCGGCGCCGGAGCATGGCGGCGCCGGCGGCGAGGGAGGGAGGGAGCTGGGGGAAGCCGTGGGTCAGTCTCTCTCACATTGACATATACTGGTGGGCTGGGCTTTTCGTCTGCGTGAAAGGGCCTGGGCTGCCCCCCTGCCCTGGGCTTACACTCTTTTCTTTCTGATGCCCCGTCTTTTCTCAAAAATAAAATAAAATTGAGTGACTGACAATATTTTGATGAGTTAAATATTTCTTTCTTTTCCTTTGTGATTGCAAGAAGATGACCTGAGATTGAGCATCGACTCGGTCGATGATTCTTGGGATACATTGTAGCAAAAATGAAACTTCCATCGAAGAAAAGCAAATAAAATGCCTTCATAAAAATCGTCGTAGAATCGAGAACCCATATCTGGTGTGGGCGTTAGAACATTGATACGCCTTTACCTAGTTCGAGAGGGCTGGGAAGGACGCGCCTCTGGAGATGTAACTAACCAAATTGAAATCACATTGCCTACAAACAACGGTTCTTTCCTTTCTTTTCTTTTTTTGCGCCCCCCAAAAAATAGCCACTTATTAAACCTGATGATGCTCCCCTAAATAAAAGAGAAAAAAACTTAGGACTGCATATAATATATGGCGCCAGAGCAACGATTTCAAAGCACCTTCCGTCCATCCGTCGGTCCGATTTCGCTGCCAGCTTATCTACTCAACCATAACATGGGTCTGTGTGCAAACAGGAGTGACACAAATAAAAATAAAACAAGGGGAAAATAACTCAAGTGTGTCAACCGCAATGGCAACTCGTTAACTCCAAGAGTCCAACTTTAACATGTACAGTATGTGTGGATATTGGCATAAAATGCACCCGACAGCTACAGCTTCAGTCCTAGTAGTCCTCAAGATATATAATGCATTTAAAGTTCATTTAATATTGCAAAGCAATATAAAGTTTTCCAAAGGTAGCCAAAATTCTAAGTATCCGGGGAACAGCCAAGTATTTTTCATAACATAAACAGCTAGGACCAAAATAAATGCTGTCAGTTCCTAGAAAAAAGTATTCCAAGAAAAAATCTGAAAGTAGATGGCACTACTTCCCCTCTGCAAGTGGCAGCATATTCTTTAGCAAGGTGCGGGGACAGCTTCGTTGTGAGGGCAATATGAAAAATTTCAATGAAAACCTTCTCAGCCACCATGAAAACGGTATTGTAGCTCAGGTTGCGCTTGAGCAATCCATTTCCTTGAGAAACATTACAGCATAGTATCAGGGCCTGAGCAGACCCTCTAGTTCTGACAAACTATGACAGTTGTAAATGACAAGACTAATTCATTGTTGATCATGGTTTAGTCCCAAATAGATTACCTTTTCAAGTTTGAAATTTTCTCAGCGGAAGTAAAATCAGGTACAGGATTTAGGAACAAAGATATTAAATCTTAGAAGGATAATGGGAAAGAAACCAAAAGGCATAATAAGACACCCAATAGAAGCATATATTTTCTAAACATAACCTGGATATAAAAATGAACTGTAAATGATGAGAACAAAAAAAAAGACAGAAATGGAAATGGAAATAAAAATGTGGATGAAAGCAACTCATATGATATATTTACTGGAAAACGATGCAATACAGTTCTCATCCTTTCTGATTCTCTGGGTTCTGGTTTCACAAGAAAATTGGTCTGCCCGCATATTCAATTTCCATTATCCTAAAAATGGAAGTCAGAAACACAAATATATTCTTGGACTCTCGATTCCAGAGATTGCAGGCGATGCTTTCATGTCTACTTAACTAGAACATCATTACATCAACACCACAGGGTTCATGAATTAAACTATCAATTTCATTAGGCATTAGCAGCGACCAAACCAGCATATGGAAGACATACTACAGCAGAAAATCAATCTCTATTTAGGAAAAAAAAACTAATGTGAATTACCAGCTTACTATGAATGGTGAAAACTGTCATGCCATACACAGTTACCGATTTCCATAACCAATCCTTGCTTCATGTAAATCTGAAATTAGTCGGCATTAGGCCTTTGCAAGCATCAGCATAGTCTCCAGCGAGGCATGGTGCAGCTTCCTTGTGAGGGAATATGTACCTCTCCATGAATACCTTCTCAGTCACTACAAGCACGGAATACAAGTCCCGGTCGGGATCTAGCAATCCATTTGCCTTAAGAAACTTCACAACATAGCTCCGGGGCCTTAGCCGGCCCTCCAGGCTGTACGAGAGCATTACCGCGCGACGAGCAATGTATGCCGGTTCCAACCCCAAATCAGAGATGAGGAACTCTGACCTTCTCTGCAGAAACTCCCTAGTCTTGTTCAGCACATTTGGAGCCTTAGAAATAGCAATGCCCACCTCAGCATCCGACCACCTGAACTTTTTCTTCAGGTGCTCCACTTTGGCGGCGATTTTCTACTCGCTGACGAATGCAACAGCATTGAGTGCATGCCTAAACATCCCAGGTCCTCGGGGTATACCCAGACCTTCGACGCACACCACCATCGACCAGAGACGCTCTACGTTGCAGGTGAGGAACCATGGCTGAGCGACACAAAGCTTGGCAATAGCACAAGGACCAAGCCCAAACTCTCGCAGGAGCGCGACATTGGGCTTGACCACCCTATCGAGGTCAGCCAAGAGAATGCAGGATCCCTTGCGCTTGAGAGCACGGAGGAAGTTCTCGGTGGAGCCGAAGAGGGACAGGCAGTACTGTAGATTGGCGACGATGGATCTACGGCAGAAGTGGTCGCCGGCAACCGAGACGAGGCGCGATGTCAGGACGCGAGAGGCCGAGGCCGGTGAGCGCGGCGACGTTGGGGGCCATTATTGTCCCCACGCCGGCGCAGAGGAACCGGGGGTCCCTGGCGACGAGGGCGGCCACGTCGGCGCCGGAGAGGCCGAGGCCGGCGAGGAAGGCGAGGACGGCGTCGGGCTTGGAGGGGGACTTGAGGTGGGAGAGCTTGGCGGAGGCCTGGATTTCCGTGGGTGCTCTGGAGTGGGCCCCACGCGTCGGTCTCGCTCTCATCTGGGTGCCGCTTTCTGGAGTGGGCCCGTTTACAAGGTGTTCTCTCGTTATGTTTGTGCAATATTTTTTTGTTCAGCTCATTTGGAGCACATTTGATCTCAAACTAAAATTAATTTTTTAGCAAATTTTACAGTACAAAGAAAAAAAATACTCAATTAGGGTACTCACTCATCTATATTAATTGTTGATGATTTATTACAAACTTGTACCGCTCCATTATGCTATAAACTTGTTGTTCTTCTTGTGATGCCCGCTCGTCTGGGGGCATGTGGGTTTCCTTCTCTTCTGTCTGCCGCTCTTGTGTATGGAGAAGGGGGAATCATGCCCTCTTGCCTGGCCTATATAGATACAAGTAGGGTAGGGCTTATTAGTGCTGTCAGCGAGTCGCTGCGAGGAAAAGGTTGTGCCGCTTCCAACAAAGCCTGTCACAGACCGTTCCCCACTTTGTCGAGGCAATCTAAGGCGCGTTCATTTGGTTAGGGTATCTAGAAAAGGTTGGCGTGATTGTGACGGCGGCCAAACCATTGATCTTTTTGTTCTCCTGTTATCTTTTGACATACGATTTTTTTTCAAACTCGTTTACAACAACGTTTACAAAGAAAAGAAAACGCATTTAAGGTAGCCTTTTTTGGCGATTACAAGAAGTTTCTTTGATCATATATGATGCTACAAACTTTTCGTTTCCCTTTGGATGCCTCTCATTCTACCGTCCCCGCTTCGGCGGGTGGAGTGGGTACGCTTTTCTCGTGTTTGTCCTATAAATAGAGTTATGTTAGGGTTTGTTGATGGTGTTGTTGGGGTGGAAGAAGATGCACCACGTCCAATAAGGCTTGATGATCGTACCGTCTTGCACTTACTAGAGGGTGGTTTTTGCTCGTCGGGGCTTGTGGTTGGGGAATATTGGAGCTTGTGTTCTCCTTCGACGGTGTTGGGTGGAGGCGGTCCCGGAGGCTAACAAGTGTGGGATCCGCCTTGGCTGACAAGCTATAAATAAAATGGTTTCCGCCACATGAGGTTCATAAATCGTTAGAGGTGCAGTGGTGCAATGTAGGTTTTCTTCGTTCTCATTGGCCAAGCATGGTGGTGTCCAAAGGAGAGAGACACAAGGAACTCTAGGGACCTTACTATATTTTTATTTTCTCCAGGGGTACTTGTGCAAAGTGTCAAAGAGTTCATAAATCATGCTTGTAGTCTTTAATGTACGTATGAGATCCGTTCTGCAACTCTCAACCAAAAAAGAAGGATCACTGGTGCTAGCAGGGACGGACCTACATAGAGCTGGCCGGTGTCACAGGACACCGGGTGGAATTTTGGTTTAGCTTGGTGTTCGTTGTACTGACATGATTAAAGATGAATAGATTGGAAGTTTTCTTGAAAAAAAAAGCTGAGATGTTGGGCTTGGACACCGATAAAATTTAGAGCTGCCAATAATAGTAGCTCATCCGGCTTTTGATTGATTGGGGCATGCTGCATGCACGTAGTCTGGTTTGGGTCAATTGGATCGAGCCCCTCCTTTGCGTAGCCCTCTATGTAGTACGTGTTCTATTCGGTTGCTCGCCGCCTCTGCCTCCTCTCCGCTGTCGCCTGCTCAGTTAGAGACGCACACCAAGCGCCCGTCCCTGCCCTCGGTCGCTACTGGATCGAGTCGGCAGATCGATGTATAATTGGAGGAAATAGATTGACTCTGAGTTAGGTCATGTATGTATCTTAATTGTGTAATTCTCGTTCTCTAAACTATACAACCAGGGTCCACATTTAAAGGTATTATAATTGTTTAATTTTATCTAATTCTTTTTCTCTAAATTGTATGGCTAGGGTTTTTAATTCATGGCCGCAATTTGTCTCTTTTTTTTGAATGATTCTGTTGAAAAATTAGGCATTTTCCCGTTTAGTTTAATCCAGGAAAATAATGGATAAAACATGAATAGCAATATATTGATGAAACTAGAAACTAGCAACAATTCGTTGCGACTAGTCATGCAATCAAAATCATAAGCAAAATGCATCATATCCATGTCAATTGCTATTAGCAATAAACCAAATGCTAGCCCTAACAGTGAGGATAAGATGGCATACGGCGCAGTAGCAGAAGGTGCAGATGTCCCGATCGTCATGTCGCTGAAGAGGTCGTTGACGTCGGGGAAGAAGTCGTCGTTAGGGAACTCGTCGTCGGTGATGTCGCCGTTCGCAGCCACGATGAACAAGACTCCAGCAGTCGCGTAAGGACGCTCCCCAAAAACCTGATCGCCCCTCTCCCGTACCGGATCACAAGAGGCGGGGTTTCGGAGGCCTGCTGTCTCACTTCCCGGTGCACGCCAGGAAGAGAGATGGGAAAGAGATAGGCGGCTCAATGCTTTGGAATGAGACGAAAGGTTGTTGTGCTGCTTGGAACAACAGAGGAGCGACCTCTTATATACGTGAGAAGAGTTGAAACTGGCCTTCATTAGTAGAAGAGAAACCGGTGCAATAAACACCATTAAACAGACGCACTAAAAACCATTAAGGAGAGAAGAAACGAGCGCACTAAAACTCACACGAAGTGTTCAGTTTCTTCTCCCATTTATGTGTCAATTGTTTCAACTTTCTTCTCGCGTGATAAAACAGCGCATACACGTGGCATTGGTCAATTTTCCACACAACCTTGTCATGCATGGATGGGCCACATGAGCCTCTGGGATTTACTTTGAATTATTGGCACAAAATATGAATTATTATATGGGTTATGGCCAATAACTCCAACAATCCCCCACCAGATCCCAGAGGCACATAAATTTTCCTACCATTCCAAAACATTGTTTATATACCGGTGTTTCGGTGGAGACTGTTAAGTTGAACTTCCACCTAGAACTCCACGCTACACTCATTCACAACTTGAACAGTGGACTACGCCTCACAACTTGAACAGTGGACTACGCCTTGAACTGCAAGTTTTGTGCAAACAAGTTTCACGTAAAAGCCTTGACCGATACTAGACCGCTGAAAACTTTCCCGCGGGTAGGAGCATATACGTCATACTCCGGGGCCTCTTCATGAGTTTTTAGAGAACACCCAACTCTCACAGACCGCGACGTTTAACAGTCTAACTCATATAGGTGTGTTCTTTCTAGATGTTCTGTAGGACAACATCTTTGCCTACCCAAGTCATTCAGAACACATTAAGATAAATATCAGCCTACCATACAGATTAGGAGAGAATTGCATCATGGCGGAGTGGATTTTTGTCAAATAAATATTCTCCTCTCAGTTATCCAATAGCTTGTCTCGCCAATTCTAATTCACGGGATCTCCGATCACAAAGAATGGGTTACCACCATGAACAACTTATGTAGTGGGTCTCAATCCCATCTCCTTCGATGCATTGTCTATCACATTTCGTGATAAACCCTTTGTGAAGGGATCTGCCAGATTCTTCGATGTGTTTATATAGTCCAACGCTATAATTCCGGAGTTTCTCATGAACCTGATAGATTCCAGTCTCCTTCTCACGTGTCTTGATGACTTCTTATTATCCTTAGAACTGTTTATCTTGACGATCACTGTGTGATTATCACAGTTCATTAGAATAGCTGGTATTGGTTTTTCAACCACCGGCAAGTCCATCAAAAGTTCTCGAAGCCATTCTGCTTCAACTGTTGCCGTGTCTAATGCTGTGAGTTCTGCTTTCATTGTTGACCTTGTTAAGATGGTCTGCTTGCAAGACTTCCAGGAAACAGCAGCACCACCAAGTGTAAACACATAACTGCTTGTCGCTTTAAGCTCATCAGCATCAGATATCCAATTTGCATCACTATAACCTTCAAGTACTCTTGGATACCCGGTATAGTGAAGCCCATAACTCGCAGTACCTTTCAGATAGCGCATTATTCTCTCAAGTGCATGCCAATGAACATCTCCCGGGTTTGAAACAAACTGGCTTAGTTTACTCACAGAAAACGAGATGTCAGGCCTCGTAGCACTAGCTAAATACATAAGCGAGCCAATGATTTGAGAATATCTCAATTGATCCTTTGTTTCTCTTTCGTTCTTCCGAATCAAAACACTCGGATCATAAGGTGTCGGAGAAGGTTTGCAATCTAAATATCCAAAGCGACCTAGAATCTTCTCCACATAGTGAGACTGCAAGAGAGTGATCCCACCATCACCACCTCTTAAAAGCTTGATGTTCAAGATAACATCAGCTACTCCAAGGTCTTTCATCTCAAAGTTTTGATTCAGAAAATCTTTCACTTCCTGAATGACCTTGAGATTTGTTCCAAATATAAGTATGTCATCAACATACAAACATAATATAACTCCTTCGCCCCCACCATGGCGATAGTACACACACTTGTCGGCTTCGTTTGCAACAAAGCCCGTAGAAGTCAAAGTTCTTTCGAACTTCTCGTGCCATTGCTTAGGTGCTTGTCTCAAACCATACAAAGATTTCAACAATTTACACACTTTTCCTTCATGACCATCTACTACAAAACCATCGGGTTGTTCCATGTAAATTTCCTCCTCCAACTCTCCATTTAGGAAAGTTGTCTTAACGTCCATTTGATGGACAAGAAGATTGTGTGAGGCGGCCAATGAGAGTAGTACTCGAATGGTGGTCAATCTGGCCACAGGCGCATAAGTATCAAAGAAATCTTCACCTTCTTTTTGGGTATATCCCTTGGCTACAAGCCGCGCCTTGTACTTTTCAATTGTACCATCGGGCCTAAGCTTTTTCTTAAACACCCACTTACACCCTACAGGTTTACACCCATAAGGACGATCAGTGATCTCCCATGTCCCGTTAGCCATGATGGAATCCATCTCACTATGCACAGCTTCTTTCCAGTAGTCAGCATCCGGAGATGAATAAGCTTCTGAAATAGAAGTGGGAGTATCATTCACGAGATACACAATGAAATCTTCACCAAATGATTTCGCGGTCCTTTGTCTCTTGCCCCTTCTAGAAGTTTCATTGCCATCCTCGGGAATATATGTGTATTTCTTCTCGGAATGTTCCAATGGAACAGTAGGTGCAGGAGTTGTCTCTAACCTCTGACTAGATGAGCTAGGCATATCCTTCATAGGAAAAATATCCTCAAAGAAAGTCGCATCATTCGACTCCATGATTGTACCAACATTCATGTCAAGTACCTCAGATTTCACCACTAGAAATCTATAGCCAATGCTATGGAATGCATAACCCAGGAAAACACAATCAACTGTTTTTGGCCCAAGCTTACGCTTCTTGGTAATTGGTACATTGACCTTAGCCAAACAACCCCAAGTTCCTAAGTAGGAAAGTTTAAGCCTTTTCCTTTCCCATTCTTCAACCGGGGTAATCTCTTTATTCTTTGTGGGAACTCTATTTAGGACATGACTTGCAGTCATCAAAGCCTCCCCCCACCATTCCTTGGAAAGTCCCGCTGTATCTAACATGGCGTTAACCAAATCAGTTAGAGTTCGGTTCTTTCGTTCGGCAACCCTGTTTGACTGGGGAGAATAGGGAGGCGTCCTCTCATGTATTATACCATGTTCCTCACAAAATAAATTGAACTCGTTGGAAAAATACTCTCCACCACGATCCGACCTAAGCCTTTTGATCTTTCGATCGAGTCGATTCTCTGCTTCGGCTTTATAGATTTTACAGTAGTGCAAAGCCTCATCTTTTGTTTTCAACAAATATATCATGCAATATCTAGTAGAGTCATCGATTAGAGTCATGAAATATCTTTTTCCACCTTTTGTCAACACACCATTCATCTCGCAAAGATCTGAATGTATGAGTTCAAGTGGTGCCAAATTCCTCGCCTCAACAGTCGTATGGGACTTGCGAGGTTGCTTTGCTTGCACACAAACTTGGCACTTAGAACCTTTGACAATTGTAAATTTCGGGATTAAACTCAAATTTGCTAGCCGCATCATAACACCAAAGTTAATATGACAAAGTCGTGAATGCCAAACATTTGATTCGGTTTCACTGCAAACATGATTAATAACTTTAGTGCAAAAGTCTGACAAAGATAAGCGGAACAAGCCTCCGCTCTCATAGCCCTTCCCAACAAATTGTCCACACTTAGATACTACAACCTTATTGGACTCAAATACCAATTTATAACCATCTCGACACAAACGAGAACCGCCGACGAGATTTTTATTTATAGCAGGGACATGCTGCACGTTCTTCAGTCGCACGATCTTTCCCGAAGTAAACTTCAGATCGAACGTACCAACACCATGAACAGAAGCATGTGTCCCATTTCCCATCAACACGGGTGTAGTTCTTGCGACCTGATAAGAAGAAAACATGTTTATGTCAGAACACACATGTACATTGGCACCGGTGTCAATCCACCAATCAGGAGAATGACATACTGAAAGAATGGTAGGAAATTTACCGTACCCGACATCTTTCATGTCAACATTGCCAATAACTGTTGGGAAACGTAGCAGAAATTCAAAATTTTCCTACGTGTCACCAAGATCAATCTAGGAGATGCTAGCAACGAGAGGGGAGGAGTGCATCTACATACCCTTGTAGATCGCGAGCGGAAGCATTCAAGAGAACGGGGTTGATGGAGTCGTACTCGTCATGATCCAAATCACCGATGATCCTAGCGCGGAACGGACGGCACCTCCGCGTTCAACACACGTACGAAGCGGGGACGTCTCCTCCTTCTTGATCCAGCAAGGGGGGAGAAGTTGATGGAGATCCAGCAGCACGACGGCATGGTGGTGGAAGTAGCGGGATCCCGGCAGGGCTTCGCCAAGCGCAAGCGGGGAGGAAGAGGTGTCACGGGAGGGAGGGAGGCACCAGGGCTTGGGGTGCTGCTCCCATGCGCCTCCCCACTATATATAGGGGTGGAGGGGGCTGGTTTCTTGCCCTCCAAGTCCATTGGGGCGTTGGCAAAGGTGGGGGAAAGAAATCCCATCATTTCCCTTCCCCACAGATTGTTATCCCCCTTTTTTAAGGATCTTGATCTTATCCCTTCGGGATATGATCTTATTCCTTCTAAGGTGGGATCTTGGTGCGCCTTGACCAGGGGTGTGGGGCCTTGCCCCCACTACCCACGTTCATGTGGGTCCCCCCATGCAGGTGGGCCCCACTTCAGAACCTTCTAGAACCTTCCCGGTACAATACCGAAAAATCCCGAACATTTTCCGGTGGCCAAAATAGGACTTCCCATATATAAATCTTTATCTCCGGACCATTCCGGAACTCCTCGTGACGTCCGGGATCTCATCCGGGACTCCGAACGACTTTCGGATTTCCGCATACTAATATCTCTACAACCCTAGCGTCACCGAACCTTAAGTGTGTAGACCCTACGGGTTCGGGAGACATGCAGACATGACCGAGACGACTCTCCGGTCAATAACCAACAGCGGGATCTGGATACCCATGTTGGCTCCCACATGTTCCACGATGATCTCATCGGATGAACCACGATGTCGAGGATTCAATCAATCCCGTATACAATTCCCTTTGTCAATCGGTACGTTACTTGCCCGAGATTCGACCGTCGGTATCCCAATACCTTGTTCAATCTCGTTACCGGCAAGTCACTTTACTCGTACCGTAATGCATGATCCCGTGACCAAACACTTGGTCACATTGAGCTCATTATGATGATGCATTACCGAGTGGGCCCAGAGATACCTCTCCGTCATACGGAGTGACAAATCCCAGTCTCGATTCGTGCCAACCCAACAGACACTTTCGGAGATACCTGTAGTGCACCTTTATAGCCACCCAGTTACGTTGTGACGTTTGGTACACCCAAAGCATTCCTACGGTATCCGGGAGTTGCACAATCTCATGGTCTAAGGAAATGATACTTGACATTAGAAAAGCTCTAGCAAACGAACTACACGATCTTGTGCTATGCTTAGGATTGGGTCTTGTCCATCACATCATTCTCCTAATGATGTGATCCCGTTATCAATGACATCCAATGTCCATGGTCAGGAAACCATAACCATCTATTGATCAACGAGCTAGTCAACTAGAG
This sequence comes from Triticum aestivum, assembly GCF_018294505.1. Classification (NCBI taxonomy): domain Eukaryota; kingdom Viridiplantae; phylum Streptophyta; class Magnoliopsida; order Poales; family Poaceae; genus Triticum; species Triticum aestivum. The sequence goes on along the minus strand of NC_057811.1, from coordinate 8,644,812 downwards.
GCTTACTAGGGACATGTTGTGGTCTATGTATTCACACATGTATTACGGTTTCCAGTTAATACAATTATAGCATGAACAACAGACAATTATCATGAACAAGGAAATACAATAATAACCATTTTATTATTGCCTCTAGGGCATATTTCCAATAGTCTCCCACTTGCACTAGAGTCAATAATCTAGTTCACATCACCATGTGATTAACACTCAAAGTTTACTAGAGTCAGTAATCTAGTCCACATCACCATGTGATTAACACTCAATGAGTTCTAGGGTTTGATCATGTTATGCTTATGAGAGAGGTTTTAGTCAACGGGTCTGCAACATTCAGATCCGTGTGTGCTTTACAAATCTCTATGTCATCTTGTAAATGTAGCTACCACGCGCTACTTGGAGCTATTCCAAATAACTGCTCTACTATACGAATCCGGTTTACTACTCAGAGTCATCCGGATTAGTGTCAAAGTTTGCATCGACGTAACCCTTTACGACAAACTGTTTTACCACCTCCATAATCGAGAAAATTCCTTAGTCCACTAGATACTAAGGATAAGTTCGACCGCTGTCATGTGATCCATTCCCGGATCACTGTTGTACCCCTTGACTAACTCATGGTAAGGCACACTTCAGGTGCGGTACACAACATAGCATACTGTAGAGCCTACGTCTAAAGCGTAGGGGACGACCTTCGTCCTTTCTCTCTCTTCTGCCGTGGTCAGGTCTTGAGTCTTACTCAATAATGACACCTTGTAACACAGCCAAGAACTCCTTCTTTGCTGATCTATTTTGAACTCCTTCAAAATCTTGTCACGGTATGTATTCATTTGAAAGTACTATTAAGCGTTTTTGATCTATCCTTATAGATCTTGATGCTTAATGTTCAAGTAGCTTAATCCAGGTTTTCATTAAAAAACACTTTTCAAATAACCCTGGATGCTTTCCAGAAATTCTACATCATTTCTGATCAACAATATGTTAACAACATATACTCATCAAAAATTCTATAGTGCTCCCACTCACTTCTTTGGAAATACAAGTTTCTCATGAACCTTGTATAAACCCAAAATCTTTGATCATCTCATCAAAGCGTTCATTCCAACTCCGAGATGCTTACTCCAATCCTTAGAAGGATTGTTGGAGCTTTGCATACTTGTTAGCATCTTTCAGGATTGACAAAACCTTCTGGTTGTATCACATACAACCTTTCCTCAAGAAAATCGTCGAGGAAACAATGTTTTGACATCCTATCTGCAAGACTTCATAAATAATGCAGTAACTGCTAATATAATTCTAACAGACTCTTAGCATCGCTACGAGTGAGAAAGTCTCATCGCAGTCAACTCCTTGAACTTGCCGGAAAACATCTTAACGACAAGTCGAGCTTTCTTAATGGTGACACTTACCATCATTGTCTGTCTTCCCTTTAAAATCCATCTGTACCCAACAGCCTTACGACCATCAAGTAGTTCTTTCAAAGTCTATACTTTGTTTTCATACATGGATCCTCTCAGATTTTATGGCCTCAAGCCATTCGTCGGAATCCGAGCCCACCATCGCTTCTCCATAGCTCGTAGGTTCATTGTTGTCTAGCAACATGACTTCCAAGACAGGATTACGTACCACTCTGAAGTAGTACGCATCCTTGTCGGCCTATGAGGTTTGGTAGTGACTTGATCTGAAGTTTCATGATCACTATCATAAGCTTCCACTTCAATTGGTGTAGGTGCCACAGGAACAACTTCCTGTGCCCTGCTACACATTAGTTGAAGTGACGGTTCAATGACCTCATCAAGTCTCCACCATCCTCCCACTCAATTCTTTCGAGAGAAACTTTTCCTCGAGAAAGGACCCGTTTCTATAAACAATCACTTTTGCTTCCAGATCTGAAATAGAAGGTATACCCAACTATTTTGGGTATTCTATGAAGATGCATTTATCCACTTTGGGTTCGAGCTTATCAGCCCGAAACTTTTTCACATAAGCGTCGCAGCCCCAAACTTTTAAGAGACGACAACTTAGGTTTCTCTAAACCATAGTTCATACGGTGTCGTCTCAACGGAATTGCGTGGTGCCCTATTTAAAGTGAATGTGGTTGTCTCTAATGCCTAACCCATAAACGATAGTTGTAATTCGATAAGAGACATCATGGTATGCACCATATCCAATAGGGTGCAGTTATGATGTTCGGACACACCATCACAATATGGTGTTCCAGGCGGTATTAGTCGTGAAACAATTTCCATAATTTCTTAATTGTGTGCCAAACTCGTAACTCAGATATTCATCTCTATGATCATATCACAGACATTTTATCCTCTTGTCACGACGATCTTCAACTTCACTTTGAAATTACTTGAACCTTTCAATAATTCAGACTTGTGTTTCATCAAGTAAATATTCTCAGCATCTACTCAAATTATCTGTAAAGTAAGAACATAACGATATCCACTGCGTGCCTCAGCACACATCAAATGTATTACTTCCAACAAGTTGCTCTCTTGTTCCATCTTACTGAAAACGAGGCCTTTCAGTCAACTTGCCCATGTGGTATGATTTGCATGTCTCAAGTGAGTCCAAATGATCCATCTGTATGGACTTTCTTCATGCATATATACTAATAGACATGGTTCGCATGTCTCAATCTTTTCAAAAACGAGTGAGTCCAAAGATCCATCAACATGGAGCTTCTTCATGCGTTTTATACCAATGTGACTCAAGTGGCAGTGCCACAAGTATGTGGTACTATCATTACTATCTTATATCTTTTGGCATGAACATGTGTATCACTACGATCGAGATTCAATAAACCATTCATTTTAGGTGCAAGACCATTGAAGGTATTATTCAAATAGACAGAGTAACCATTATTCTCCTTTAATGAATAACCGTATTGCGATAAACATAATCCAATCATGTCTATGCTCAACGCAAACACCAAATAATTATTATTCAGGTTTAACCCCAATCTCGATGGTAGAGGGAGCATGCAATGCTTGATCACATCAACCTTGGAAACACTTCCAACACATATCGTCATCTCACCTTTAGCTAGTCTCCGTTTATTCCGCAGCTTTTATTTCGAGTTACTAACACTTAGCAACCGAACCGGTATCTAATACCCTGGTGCTACTAGGAGTACTAGTAAAGTACACATTAATATAATGTATATCCAATATACTTCTGTCGACCTTGCCAGCCTTCTCATCTACGAAGTATCTAGGGTAGTTCTGCTTCAGTGACCGTTCCCCTCATTTCAGAAGCACTTAGTCTCGGGTTTGGGTTCAACCTTGGGTTTCTTCACTAGAGCAGCAACTGATTTGCCGTTTCATGAAGTATCCCTTCTTGCCCTTGCCCTTCTAGAAACTAGTGGTTTTACTAACCATCAACAATTGATGCTCCTTCTTGATTTCTACTTTCGCGGTGTCAAACATCGCGAGTTGCTCAAGGATCATCATGTCTATCCCTGATATGTTATAGTTCATCACGAAGCTCTAATAGCTTGGTGGCAGTGACTATGGAGAACCATCACTATCTCATCTGGAAGATTAACTCCCACTCGATTCAAGTGATTGTAGTACTCAGACAATCTGAGCACATGCTCAACGATTGAGCTTTTCTCCCTTAGTTTGCAGGCTTAAGAAACTTGTCAGAGGTCTCATACCTCTTGACGTGGGCACTAGTCTGAAATCCCAATTTCAGTCTTTGGAACATCTCATATGTTCTGCGACGTTTCAAAACCGTCTTTGGTGCCACAATTTTAAACCGTTAACATTACGCACTGAACTATCACGTAGTCATCAAAACGTGTATGTCAGATGTTCGCAACATCCACAAACGACGCTCGAGGTTCAGCACACCGAGCGGTGCATTAAGGACATAAGCCTTCTGTGCAGCAATGAGGACAATCCTCAGTTTACGGACCCAGTCCGCATAATTGCTACTATCAACTTTCAACTAAATTTTCTCTAGGAACATATCTTAACAGTAGAACTAAAGCGTAAGCTACGACATAATTTGCAAAGACCTTTTGACTATGTTCATGATAATTAAGTTCATCTGATTATTTAATGAACTCCCACTCAGATAGACATCCCTCTAGTCATCTAAGTGATACATGATCCGAATCGACTAGGCCGTGTCCGATCATCACGTGAGACGGACTAGTCATCATCGGTGAACATCTCCATGTTGATCGTATCTACTATACGACTCATGTTCGACCTTTCGGTCTCTTGTGTTCCGAGGCCATGTCTGTACATGCTAGGCTCGTCAAGTCAACCTAAGTGTTTTGCTTGTGTTCCGAGGCCATGTCTGTACATGCTAGGCTCGTCAACACCCGTTGTATGCGAACGTTAGAATCTATCACACCCGATCATCACGTGGTGCTTCGAAACAACGAACCTTCGCAACGGTGCACAGTTAGGGGGAACACATCTCTTGAAATTTTAGTGAGGGATCATCTTATTTATGCTACCGTCGTTCTAAGCAAATAAGATGTAAACATGACAAACATCACATGCAAATCATAAAGTGACATGATATGGCCAATATCATCTTGCGCCTTTGATCTCCATCTTCGAGGCGCGGCATGATCACCTTCGTCGTCGGCATGACACCATGATCTCCATCATCATGATCTCCATCATCGTGTCTTCATGAAGTTGTCTCGCCAACTATTACTTCTACTACTATGGCTAACGGTTAGCAATAAAGTAAAGTAATTACATGGCGTTTTCATTGACACGCAGGTCATACAATAAATTAAGACAACTCCTATGGCTCCTGCCGGTTGTCATACTCATCGACATGCAAGTCGTGATTCCTATTACAAGAACATGATCAATCTCATACATCACATATATAATTCATCACATCCTTTTGGCCATATCACATCACATAGCATACCCTGCAAAAACAAGTTAGACGTCTTCTAATTGTTGTTGCATGTTTTACGTGGCTGCTATGGGTTTCTAGGAAGAACGTTTCTTACCTACGCAAAAGCCACAACGGTGATATGCCAATTGCTATTTACCCTTCATCAGGACCCTTTTCATCGAATCTGATCCAACTAAAGTGGGAGAGACAGACACCCGCTAGCCACCTTATGCATCAAGTGCATGTCAGTCGGTGGAACCTGTCTCACGTAAGAGTACGTGTAAGGTCGGTTCGGGCCGCTTCATCCCACAATGCCGCCGAATCAAGATAAGACTAGTAACGGCAAGCAAATTGAACAAATCATCGCTCACAACTATTTTGTGTTCTACTCGTGCATAGAATCTACGCATAAACCTGGCTCTGATACCACTGTTAGGAAACGTAGCAGAAATTCAAAATTTTCCTACGTGTCACCAAGATCAATCTAGGAGATGCTAGCAACGAGAGGGGAGGAGTGCATCTACATACCCTTGTAGATCACGAGCGGAAGCATTCAAGAGAACGGGGTTGATGGAGTCGTACTCGTCGTGATCCAAATCACCGATGATCCTAGCGCCGAACGGACGGCACCTCCGCGTTCAATACACGTATGGAGCGGGGACGTCTCCTCCTTCTTGATCCAGCAAGGGGGGAGGAGAAGTTGATGGAGATCCAGCAGCAGCACGACGGCGTGGTGGTGGAAGTAGCGGGATCCCGGCAGGGCTTCGCCAAGCGCAAGCGGGGAGGAAGAGGTGTCACGGGAGGGAGGGAGGCGCCAGGGCTTGGGGTGCTGTTCCCATGCACCTCCCCACTATATATAGGGGTGGAGGGGGCTGGTTTCTTGCCCTCCAAGTCCATTGGGGCGTTGGCAAAGGTGGGGGAAAGAAATCCCATCATTTCCCTTTCCCACCGATTGTTATCCCCCTTTTTTAGGGATCTTGATCTTATCCCTTCGGGATATGATCTTATTCCTTCTAAGGTGGGATCTTGGTGCGCCTTGACCAGGGGTGTGGGGCCTTGCCCCCACTACCCACGTTCATGTGGGTCCCCCCATGCAGGTGGGCCCCACTTCAGAACCTTCTAGAACCTTCCCGGTACAATACCGAAAAATCCCGAACATTTTCCGGTGGCCAAAATAGGACTTCCCATATATAAATCTTTACCTCCGGACCATTCCGGAACTCCTCGTGACGTCCGGGATCTCATCCGGGACTCCGAACGACTTTCGGATTTCCGCATACTAATATCTCTACAACCCTAGCGTCACCGAACCTTAAGTGTGTAGACCCTACGGGTTCGGGAGACATGCAGACATGACCGAGACGACTCTCCGGTCAATAACCAACAGCGGGATCTGGATACCCATGTTGGCTCCCACATGTTCCACGATGATCTCATCGGATGAACCACGATGTCGAGGATTCAATCAATCCCGTATACAATTCCCTTTGTCAATCGGTACGTTACTTGCCCGAGATTCGATCGTCGGTATCCCAATACCTTGTTCAATCTCGTTACCGGCAAGTCACTTTACTCGTACCGTAATGCATGATCCCGTGACCAAACACTTGGTCACATTGAGCTCATTATGATGATGCATTACCGAGTGGGCCCAGAGATACCTCTCCGTCATACGGAGTGACAAATCCCAGTCTCGATTCGTGCCAACCCAACAGACACTTTCGGAGATACCTGTAGTGCACCTTTATAGCCACCCAGTTACGTTGTGACGTTTGGTACACCCAAAGCATTCCTACGGTATCCGGGAGTTGCACAATCTCATGGTCTAAGGAAATGATACTTGACATTAGAAAAGCTCTAGCAAACGAACTACACGATCTTGTGCTATGCTTAGGATTGGGTCTTGTCCATCACATCATTCTCCTAATGATGTGATCCCGTTATCAATGACATCCAATGTCCATGGTCAGGAAACCATAACCATCTATTGATCAACGAGCTAGTCAACTAGAGGCTTACTAGGGACATGTTGTGGTCTATGTATTCACACATGTATTACGGTTTCCAGTTAATACAATTATAGCATGAACAACAGACAATTATCATGAACAAGGAAAAATACAATAATAACCATTTTATTATTGCCTCTAGGGCATATTTCCAACAATAACAACATTAGCGGTCTTGCTATTGTTCTCATTTTGACGCATGTCCCAGCGGTCCTTGCAGGATGAAGCCCAATGTTCTTCACTGCCACATACATGGCACTTTCCTTTCTTCTTATAAGTCTCCTTCTTCTTCTTGAAGTTGACATGTTGTGGAGCTTTGTACTTGCCATCAAATTTTCCTTTGCCCGCATAGTTTTTGTTCTTGGGTTTGTGGGTTTGGAAATTTCTCTTTTGTACCAAATTGGCACTGGAATTCCCCTCATGGAAACGAGCACGTGTGTATTTTGCCCTCGCCTTCTCTTCTACATCAAGAGTGCCAATTAGATTGACAATAGTAAACTCTTGCCTCTTATGCTTCAGAGAGGTAGCAAAATTCCTCCATGAAGGAGGAAGCTTGGCAATGATGCCTCCGGGAATGAATTTGTCCGGTAACACACAATTAAGATGCTCAAGTTCTTTTGTGAGCGACTGAATCTCATGAGCCTGCTCTACAACGGAGCGGTCATCAGTCATTTTGTAGTCATAATATTGCTCCATGACGTACAACTCACTTCCTGCGTCTGAGACTCCAAATTTGGCCTCAAGCGCATCCCACATATCCTTACCGACCATGATGGTCATGAAGGGATCGACAATCTTGTCGCCAAGAACACTCAGAACAGCACCTCAGAAGAGGGTGTCCGTAGCCTGGAAAGCCTTCTCCTGTTCATCAGTTAGCTCTCCCTCTGGCTTGCCCTTAGAGGCGTGAAAACAATTCATGGTGGTAAGCCAAAGAACTGCCCTCGCACGCCACCTCTTATAGTTCACACCCTCGAACACAGAAGGCTTAAGAGTAGCAGCAAATGCAGTTGGAGAAAATTGCCTACACAAATCAGGTTTTTGGATTGTTGAATAATTAGGCATTTTCCCGTTTAGTTTAATCCAGAAAAATAATGGATAAAACATGAATAGCAATATATTGATGAAACTAGAAACTAGCAACAATTCGTTGAGACTAGTCATGCAATCAAAATCATAAGAAAAATGCATCATATCCATGTCAATTGCTATTAGCAATAAACCAAATGCTAGCCCTAACAGTGAGGATAAGATGGCATACGGCGCAGTAGCAGAAGGTGCAGATGTCCCGATCGTCATGTCGCTGAAGAGGTCGTTGACGTCGGGGAAGAAGTCGTCGTTAGGGAACTCGTCGTCGGTGATGTCGCCGTTCGCAGCCACGATGAACAAGACTCCAGCAGTCGCGTAAGGACGCTCCCCAAAAACCTGATCGCCCCTCTCCCGTACCGGATCACAAGAGGCGGGGTTTCGGAGGCCTGCTGTCTCACTTCCCGGTGCACGCCAGGAAGAGAGATGGGAAAGAGATAGGCGGCTCAATGCTTTGGAATGAGACGAAAGGTTGTTGTGCTGCTTGGAACAACAGAGGAGCGACCTCTTATATACGTGAGAAGAGTTGAAACTGGCCTTCATTAGTAGAAGAGAAACCGGTGCAATAAACACCATTAAACAGACGCACTAAAAACCATTAAGGAGAGAAGAAACGAGCGCACTAAAACTCACACGAAGTGTTCAGTTTCTTCTCCCATTTATGTGTCAATTGTTTCAACTTTCTTCTCGCGTGATAAAACAGCGCATACACGTGGCATTGGTCAATTTTCCACACAACCTTGTCATGCATGGATGGGCCACATGAGCCTCTGGGATTTACTTTGAATTATTGGCACAAAATATGAATTATTATATGGGTTATGGCCAATAACTCCAACAGATTCATATCTAGTTGGATTATTTCTTGGCTACGCACGATGACGATAAGAACCAATGTCGAATAAGTTTAACTTTGGAACCATGCAATTCAAACAATATGCTTTATTTACTATTTTTATTTTCTCATCGATGAACACAAACAATATAATTCGTTGTGCATCTGTGCCAACATAATAACCAATAAATTCTAGGGGAATTTATGGAAATGTTTCTTAAGAAGCTTAAGACAATCTTGGCCCTTCACGTGACCAAATGATGCCCATCACATTTAAATTATTCTTGTGTGCTACTTCTATGTGTATCATTGCTTGTTATCCTCCCATGTATATATGGTTTGCATGTGTCTTTTTTGTTCTGGGTTCGCCCCCGGGTGCTAGAACTGAATAAGTCAGGCGAATCCCTAGCTTTGTATTGCTAATAATTTGGAACAAACTTACTTGTATGTAAATACAAACACTGGTTTGATCTGAACGCATCTCATCCCGCTGGCAACATGCATCTGGAGATCACCATGGTTTCACAATTCGTGTGAGGCAACAAAGAGTTCTTTCGTACCATTATCACCTCATGTGCTTACCAAGGTCTTTTTCCTTGTGCTACCAGATGGAAGTTATGAAGAGCAGCTAGCTCATGCCGCCTCTAATTATCTACAAAACCATAACATGGGTTTGTGTGCAAACAGGAATGACACAAATCAAAGAAACAAGGGAAATCCAGGACTGACAAAAGTAAACTACAAAATTACAGCTTAGCTGAGGCCAAATGTGCAACTTCCTTCAAGTTGTAGTCATCCATATGTGAAAATATCTGGTTCCATGCCAGTTGAGACCATATTGTCAAGTAACTTCCTCACTTCATCCATCTTGCCAACGAACATGTATCCACCCATCAGTGTGTTATAAGTATGCATGTCCGGCTTTACACCCATGTGTATCATCAGGTCAGAGAGATCTTGGGCTTCCATTTTTGCAAAGGGGGCTCATAATTCTGTTGAAGAACACAGTATTGGGATAGATGCCACGATTCAACGTTTCAGAAAATAGTTCATGAACCTTCTCCCATTTGCCACAAGAACAAAAACCACTCAAAAGGGTGGTGAAAACTATGATATCATGAGCTAATCCATCCTTCCGTCATCATTTGATTGAATTGCAGCACAGCATCATCCATTCGGCCAATGCTGCAAAGTAAGTTTATTCCCGTCCCATAGCTCGCTGCATCAGGGTTGAATCCTTGCTGCCGCATTTTTGTAAATATATGCATTACCTCACCAACCATTTTTTTTCTTTAGCATATGCAAATATCAGTATGTTGTAGACATAATGATCCGGTGAAATGCCATTTTCTGCCATCAAATCCATGAGACAATGCATATCATGAAAAGAACTTTGCATAGCATACCCATGGAGCAGAATGTTGTATGTAGTAACCGTCGGTTTTTGGCCCAAACTGATCATAGAATCAAAAAGCTTCCTAGCTTATGCGCATCTTCCGCTCTTGCAAAGATAATCCATCCGTATGTTTGTAAGCTACAATATTTGGTTGAACACCATTTCTAGACATTTTCTTGAAAATCCAATCCACCTCTTCGCAGTGTCCTAATGAATAGTATCCTTGTATCAGACTAGTATATGTAGCAACATTTGGCAGAATTCTTGTATCAAACATCTGTTGAAGAACCTGCTCAGCCTTGTCCATCGCATGAACCTTGCACATGACAGAGATGATTGAACTACAGGTCACAACATTCGGCGAAATTCGCCTCTTTAGCATTTGACAAAATAGGCTGTAAGCTTTGTCCACCTCACCCTCTTTCAACAAGCCATCAACTACGGTGCTATAGGACACCACATTAGGTTGGCAGCTACCTCCATCCTCAGCCATGACGTGAATCAGCTCTAGAGCCTCTTGGCTTCTTTTCTCGGTGCATAGACCCTTGAAAAGAATGTTGTAGGAGAAAACATCCGGTATGCAGTTAAACTTGGGCATTATCCGAAGTGCCATGTCCATTGCATAGCTGGTCTTGTTCTCCGCACAGATGGCCTTGAGTAGGTGGCTGAAAGTGATGATAGCACCTGCAGTGAAAAATAATATTGAGTTCACTCTCACTACTCTTCTCCCTCTGCTTTTGATGTCTATAAAGCAAAAAATACTTATATGGCATGCAGGATTTAACGTCAAGAATTAAAAAAAAAACATAGATGAAAAGAAAGGACAAAAAAATGAAGCATATGCACCAGCCGCGAATCGAACCCGGGTCTGTACCGTGGCAGGGTACTATTCTACCACTAGACCACTGGTGCCTAGATGCCCATTTTATTTGCAGAAACTTAACAACCACTTCACTAGCTTAGCAAACGGGATGCGATGTATTATGCATCCTATAATCGAACTCAAAGGATTTCAGTACAAATGTGAACACTGAATGTTTTTTACAAGTACACATTTGCGTTTCAGTTAAAAGCATTCTTCACATGAAGAAAATAAAAAGAGGCTCCCTTGCAACCTATCTAATCTACACACTGGGAACAATTTCAGGTAAGATATGCCCATTTTGCACGGCCAATGCCCTACCAAATTCACTCACCCAAAAAAGATCCAGGCAAATTATATCCATTTTCCACAACCAGTCTGTGAAACGACCGTCGTTTGCCGTACCAAATGTTGAACATTGGTACTATCATCATCTTGGTCCTCTGCCAAATGGAAGCCAGGAACCATTTGCTCCCTGTTCAGAGGATATCACAATTTGCTCCCTGTTAGCACTCGACAGGACGAAAAAAGTGAACAAATTTATAAAACTTGAGAAAGTGACGGATCTCAAATACGGCGACTGCAAAATTTAAAAGCAATAAGATGCTTCGCTTGCACAAACAAGGATCATGCGCTCAAGAAAAAAAAATCAGCTTTATCGACAAAATCTGATCTACACAGGAGGAAAGCGCAAGCTATCGAAGCAGCGCACATCATACGCACCATGGGAATGTTGTATAATAACTCACAGTTGAAGCCCTGACCTTCACTGGATTGTTTCTTAATAAGCGCCAAGGCGACTTCCAAGTAGATACTTGGTCACAGGTAAAACAGAATCAAGTTCTGCTGAGTTTTTTATTTCAGTTAAAAACCCTACTCGACCAAGGCATTAGCTAGCACATGTACAAAAAGCAGAGAGATATCACTAGCCCTGAACAAAAAAATAATACTTACGTAGTACTCAAGAAAATAATACACAACGGATACCAGAAGGAAATAAATGCTACTCCTATTTATGTAGTGCAGATGGCACCTAAGATAGTTGACGCAATATAGTGGTAACAGAAACTAGTAGATGCCGCACCACAAATCAAAGCACAAAATGGAAGTATAAATGATGACAAAGCTACGGAAGTAATATCCAAGATATCAGCATCCCTTACTTTCTATATAAATATGAATAACCAGCTTCAGACAAATGTTCCAACAGTATGCCACCATGTTAAGAAATCAAACTTTTAGTCGGGAGAAAAAGAACTAACTGATTACTTTCGAAATTTGACACACTGTTCCTTTTATCAGGCAAATCTGAATCTAGTGCACAATTGCCTTCTGCAAGCGGCAGCGGAGCATTCAGCAGGGTGAGGCAGCTTCCTTGTAAGGTTATCAACAAATACCTTCTCCCTCACCATTATTCAGCAATATTAGCTCAGCTGTGATCTAGCGATCGATTTGCAACACTGAGTCAGCATCTTAGCAGGCGCTACAGGCTGTAATGGTGCATTACCCGCCGATGAGCTCTGTATGCCGGTTCCACCCCGGCGATGGTGGCATAAAATAAACATACATCCAATAGAAATATGGGCGGAGGCCTTGAGTGCCTGGGCGGTGGAGAGGAGGCGGTGGAGAGAGAGGAGTGGGGAGGTGGAAGGATGGGGAGCGGCGGAGAGGAGATGGGAGAGGACGCGCTGCCGGAGGTGGAGCATGACGCCGACGGCGGGGCGGCGGCGGCGGTGGCGTTGGATGTGGGATGCGGCGTGTGTCTCCTGCGATGGTGTGGTGTGTGGTGGGGGATTCTCTAATTAATCATCCAATCCCTGCCATCCAAATAACATCCAACGGCCACCAGAACATGTTTTATCTCATAAATAACAAAAGGAATTCTTGTCTTTTTCTAATATATAAAAAGTCTACAGGTCAAAAAGAAGTTCTTATCTTCTATCAAAAAAGTATTGTTGTATTGTAAAATAGTGGGATGCTACGGCGGCAATTTTCACGGAGTGTGTGGATATAGCTACAACAATAAGAAGGGTCCCATTTAAGCATTGTTTTCGTGTTTTTAATCGATCGGTGCATATGCTAGCAAACTATAGTTATTGTAATAACTTTTCTTTTAGTTAGATAATGACCCCCCGGTTGTCTAGTCAGCAAGCTCATGGATAATATAACTATCATATGATATAAATAAAGCTAGCCATGATGACCTTCTCTTAAAAAGACGAGTTGTCGGAGAGTAGATGGAGAGAGAGAGAGGAGTGGAGAGGTGGAAGGATGAGGAGCGACGGAGAGTAGATGGGAGAGGACAAGCTGTTGGAAGATTGTTTTGCAGCGCGTCTACCATGTTACAAAATTCCAATTCAAAAATTGTTCCACGACTAGAATATGAAACAAACATGGGGGGGGGGGGGGTCCAAAACAGACAAAGCGAGACGAAAGTTTTGCGGTGGTAGAGAGTTAGTTGGTTATAATAAGGAAGTGACGAGAAACCACTCCCGGGCCACAACGGCAAGAAAACCCGGATTCGGACAAACATTGAAAGAAGCGACAAACGTCGACACCAAGACAATATCATCGTATTCACTTCCGAAAGAAATGCAAAGAACCCTATAGTAGCAGCAATTTGAGACATACAATAAAAACGAAGCTTTGACTTTGATAGAAGAACACAACCCACCACTAGTATCTCCATTGTTGTCACACAAGCGCCACACGAAGAGAACCGGGTGGGTCGCCGTAGCAACCAAATCAAGCAAACTAGGTGTAACTCAAATGGTTAGGTTCCGTGTGGCTGTGGAACTAGCCCGTCAGGGTTGAAGTCTTAGACCATCTCTAGCAGACCCCTTATAACGCTGACCCGCAAAACGCATTTACAGTTCACGGAAAAACGACTTTGCAGGCCGGCGCAGGCGAGGGCAGACGCAAACCCCGCAAACGGACCCATAAAAAGGATATTTGCAGAAGATGCTCTTTTACAGGTCGGCTATACGGGGTCTGCTCGGGCGCCGCCGCTTCGACCCGCAAACCGAAAACCCCCAATAAACGAATTTGACAGCGATTTTGACAAATGAGTTCAAATTCAAACAATAAAACATAGTTCGCGCATAAATAAAAGCATAGTTTTGTAGGACAAACGCAAAAGGACTTGCAAAACGACCACGTCCATCATCATCTTGGTCGCTCTTCACTCTGCACCACCTCCATCGAGGTCATCGCCGCCCCTGAATCCATCGCCGACACTTGTTCCAACTCCGGCACCGAAATCACCGGCGGGCGCACTGAATGCATCGGCGATATTGGTTCCAGAACCCGATGAGAAAACATCGCCAGCACTGTAACACGCACCGGCCAAAGCAAGCATCCTCCTCTTCAAGATGTCTCTCCTTGCCATATCATACCATTCTTTGGTGATGCCGTTCATGTCACTGTGGTTCATCGTCAGGATCCTATTCTCTTCGGCAAGAAACTTGGACATGGCTTTGTTCTCAGCAGCGCGTGCTCTTCTCTCCTCAATGGTCCCCTTGCGCAACCCCTCGTCCTTGAGCAATTGCCACTTCTCTTGCTTCTCTCGTGCCTTCTTCTTGGGCAACTCTTTTTTTGTCTCCAAGGTCTTTGCTAACATCAACTCATTTGATTGCACCATGGCATCTATCTTGTCCCGCAAGCTCGATGCTTCGTGTTCCCTCTTGATCTTCTCCTTTGTCTTCTTGTCACCATCGGGTTTGTTCAAGTTTCTTGGGCTATCATCATCTTCATCTTTCATCCATGTTCGTAAGTGAAGCACTCTTTGGTGGGGATTCTTTGTCAATCAACTTCTACTTCTCACACTCTTTGAGCATATCCCAACAATGCTCAAGTTTAAAAATTTTGCCTTCGGAAGCTTCCATGTCTTTGTATCTTTGTTGGGCAATTTTGTCCTACACATTTAAAACAAAGTCAAATGATGCAATCACTTCATATGATGCAAATGATGTGCACAACTTGGGATGTGAAAACGAACTCACATAGTCGAATTTCACGATTCCACTTGGAGGTGCATTGCGACCTTGTTCCAAGTAAGTTGCCCAACGGCTACAAAACGGCTTGATCACGTTCCAATGACCTTGGAGTGACCGAAAGGTCCGTGGTGTCTTATTGGGATACTTGGCCATCATGCGGAAGTATTGATCTTTGATTATTTGCCAATATCTCTTGGAGGTTTGAGACGTACCCGTGCAAGCATCAAGAGACACCATAGGCCAAGCCTTGATCATGATTTGATCTTCCAAGATCGTATAGTTCTTCGATCTCACGGTTTTTTTGCTTGCGCTTGCTCATACGCCCCCTCATCTATCTCCTCCACTTCATCTTCACCACCGTGATCATCCATACCGCCCTCCATTTCATTGTAATTGAAATCAGCGGACGGGCTTGATCGATGTCGACGGCGTTGGTGTCCAACAAGTTCAAGAAACCGGGAGTGGCATTGTTCGAACCACCGCTACATTGAGTGACATCAAGTCACGAACAACCACAATGGCAAAAAGCGAAGCAAGAACAAGAGATCGAAGATGCATACCTTCCGGCCATTTCATCGAACACCTCGCCTGCGGTGGAAGCAACGTCGTTGAACGACATCGTCGGGGAACATCTCGCCGGGGCGGAGGGAGTGGACGAAGGCGCCGGCCTTTTCGTAGGAACCTTCTTCCGCTTCACGCCCGAAACCTTGCTCACTTTCTCCGCCGGCGGCGCCCGGTGCGCGTGCCTTTCCAGCGGGGCCAGCCGGATTGCCGCCCTACACGACAACATTGCCCTGCCGCTTGTGGGCAAGCGCGTTGGGGCCTTGGGCGACGACGGGGGCGACATGGCCGGCGACGAGATCCCCGGAGGGGATTGCGCGTGCGCGACCTCCACGGTGAAGGGGGGCGGTTGGGAGGCTTCCATGGCGGGGAAAATGGACCGGAGCACGCAGTGGCGGGGCAATGGCGACCAAGGAGGGGGGCAGCGGGAACGACCGCGCGGAAATTTCCCTCGCGGCAAATCTCGCTCCGGATAGGGGGCGAGCTCGGGTCGGCCTCCCATCCTATGAATCTAAAGGTTGAGGGCGAACTTTTGCCGCGCCCCGCAAAATCTTTTACGTCGAACGCGTTTGCGGAGTCTGGGAAGAAACAGTTATTTTACAGGTCACGGCGTTATACGGGGTCTGCTAGAGATGTTCTTAGACTTGGCATTGATGCTCGCATTTTTCTAAATTTATTTCAGGCCGACTATAAGACGTTTATGATGACTTCATCAATTAAGATGTGCACAGAGATAGTGTGTGTTCATACAGGTGAGTATACGTGAGCATCTAAGATTGTATTGTGTTAAAAAAAAACCACTTCAAAAATCAAATACAGATTTTAACATGTAATGCTAGAAGCACAAATTCGTTTCTCCATTTGTACAGACACCAACAACCATATAGATATGATGTTCCTCCGGCGGAAACGAAACCCACCAGAGAAGAGCAGGCTTTACACATAGTTCTTCTTGCTTTCATATTGCCAGATCTCAGACCATCCTCAGAATCAATACCGTTGTGCCCATACTAGCGTCGAAAAGGCAGGCCTTGTTTTGTATTCCCAATAAGTAGTTGGTCATTGACATTTCTTACCAGTTTACCACCAAGAAAGAGCGCCTATTGTTTTAGTGTTATTAATAATAGCACAAAAGCTTAAAAGAAAACATAATTTGACTGGTTTCTGTCTGGGCAAAAACCAGAAAAGAAGGTTTTTTCCATGATAACAGATTTTTTTACAAGGAAAACAACACGTTTAAAAATTCCGTCAAGTGTCACTGTGGTATCCTATCCACTGAACACAGATGATCCTGCTTCTCATGTTATCCACTGAACATAGACGATCCTGATTTAATGTAAATCGGATGAACTTTCTGTTAGGAATAAGCAACTTGTATTCCCATGAGGCCATAGGCCGATATATATACATGTACAGGTGTGGAACATATGCAGGAAACCCCTTATACAACGGGATAAATACAAAGGGGTACATGACCTATAATATAACTCTAACACCCCCCCTCAAACTCATGGTGGAGGAACAACACTGAGTTTGGAGAGATAAAAGCCATGTTGTGCTCTAGTCTGGGCCTTCGTCAGGAAATCCGCCAACTGTAACTCGGAAGGAACATACTGAAGAGCAATAACCTGATCCTGCACAGCAGCGCGCACATAGAAAGCATCAACACCAATATGCTTGGTGAGCTCATGCTTCACAGGATCGCGCGCAATGCTAATAGCACATGTACTGTCAGATAAGAGCAGAGTCGGTGTAGTGACAGAAACACCAAAATCCTGAAGTAACCACCGTAACCAAGTCACCTCTGTCGTCAAAAGAGCCATGGCTCGCAACTCAGCCTCAGCACTCGAACGGGAAACTGCAATCTGTTTCTTCGTCTTCCAGGCAATGAGAGAACCGCCAAGAAAAACACAGTAAGCAGAAAATGAACGGCGATCAGAAGGATCACTAGCCCACGTAGCATCCGCATAGGCCTGAAGCTGTAAAGAACTGGAGCTAGGAAAGAATAGACGGTGAGAGATCGTGCCCCGAAGATATCGGAGAACACGAAGGAGATGACTATAGTGAACCGATGTGGGAGCAGAGACAAACTGACTCAGAATATGAACCGGATAAGAGATGTCCGGACGAGTGACAGCTAGATAGACAAGACTGCCAATAAGATGACGATAACGCGTCGGGTCAGGGAGAGGATCACCATCAGTAGCACGGAGATGAACATTGAGCTCCATAGAAGTCTCAACAATGCGCTCGTCAGTAAGAGCAGCACGAGCAAGAAGATCCTGGATATACTTTTCCTGGAATATAAAAAAGCCATCAGAGGTAGAAGAGACTTCAATCCCAAGAAAGTAGCGAAGAGGTCCAAAATCAGACATAAGAAACTGCTCACTAAGACGGGCCTTTACAAAGGCAATATACTCGGGGTCATCCCCAGTGATGACCATATCATCAACATAGAGAAGAAGAAGAGTCCGGCCACGAGGAGAAAGGTGAATAAACAATGCTGGATCATGAGCACTTGCTGAAAAACCAGCAGTAGTGACCACAGAGGCAAAACGCTCAAACCAGGCGCGAGGGGCTTGCTTAAGGCCATAGAGAGAGCGACGAAGACGACACACCATGCCATTAGGAATAGAATACGCAGGTGGTGGCTGCATGTACACCTCCTCACGCAGCTCACCATTAAGAAAGGCATTCTTAACATCAAGCTGAGATATAGACCAGTGGCGTGCAGAGGCAACGGCAAGAAGTGTACGAATAGTGGTCATATGGGCCACAGGAGCAAAAGTCTCGTCATAATCACGACCATGCTCCTGCTGAAAACCACGAGCCACGAGACGAGCTTTGTGACGCTCAAGAGAACCATCGGAGCGAGTCTTAACCTTGTAGACCCACTTACAAGTGATGGGACGGACTCCGGGGGGAAGAGAAACAAGATCCCAGGTACCAGTGCGTTCAAGAGCAGCAATCTCCTCTGCCATCGCAAACTGCCATTCAGGATGAACAACAGCCTGACGGTAAGAAGTCGGCTCAAGAACAGCAGCACCAGCGGTGGGAAATCCAAAGCGATCAATAGGCGGACGAGGACGAGAACGCAAGCCATAAGTAGGCTGAGAGGAAGAGGACGACTCATCCAAGGAAGCATCCACAGGTCGTGAACGACGAGTGTAATGCTGAGGAAAAGATGGAACAAGAGAAGGAGGAATCGCCAAGGTAGAATCGGGGGGTGGCGACGAAGAAGTCACCGGAGATGAAGGTGTAGAATCTGGTGACATGCTAGGTGAGGAGACCGAGGAAGATGGTGGCGGCGAATCGACGAGGGGTGGAGAAGTAGAGGGAGTGGAACGAACAGGCACAGGCGCGACGGAGGTGATAGGTGAGTCAGGAAAAGTGAGGAAAGAGATATCATCCACTGAAAAAACGAGGAAGATGGGCGTGGGTAGAAAGGACGATACTCATCAAAAGTCACGTCTCGAGAGATACGCATCCGACGACCGATAGGATCCCAACAACGATAGCCCTTATGCACATCACTGTAGCCTAAGAAGACACACTCAACAGACTGAGCGGTCAGTTTGGTGCATTCGCGAGGGGCAAGAAGAACATAGCAAACACAACCAAACAAGCGAAGCATCGAATAATCGGGAGAACGATCAAAAAGACGCTGAAAAGGAACACCACCCTGCAAAGCAGCGGACGGCTGAAGGTTGATGAGATAGGCGGAAGTGGAGATAGCCTCGGCCCAAAAATGAGGCGGAAGAGAGGCGGCGATCATCATAGCACGAGCCGTCTCAAGAAGGTGACGATGCTTGCGCTCAGACACGCCATTCTGAGCATGAGCACCAGGACAAGAGAACTGGGCAAGAGTACCCTGCTCAGCAAGAACACCACGCAACATCTTAGAGATATACTCGCCAGCGGAGTCAGCACGAAAAACACGAATGGGTGAAGAGAACTGAGTATGAACCATGGCAGCAAAACGCTTATAAATAGACAACACCTCACTACGTGAAGTCATGAAATAAAGCCATGTGTAACGAGAAAAATCATCGATGAAAATAATATAGTATTTATGACCACCTTTCGAAGCGAAAGGAGCCGGACCCCATACATCAGAATGGACTAAATCGAAAGGACGCTTAGACACTGACTCACTATGTGAATATGGTAACTGAATCTGCTTGCCAAGACGACAACCCTGACACTCTAAAGAGACATCTCCTGAGACAGACCCCAGAAGACCTCGACGAACTAAAGACGATAACCGAGAACCACACAGATGACCAAGTCGATGATGCCACTGCTTGAAGGAACCAGTAACAGAGGCAACAGCAGCGGAGGGACTGGCGATGGTGGTGGCAGCAGAAGGAACATGAAGGCAGTCCAACTCCCAAAGACCCTGAGAATCACGGCGGCGAGGGCCAGCCCCAACCAGAGTGTGCGTGCGACGATCCTGGACAGAACAAGAGTCAACATCAAGGAATGACACGACAACCAGAATCAGTAAGTTGACCAGCAGAAAACAGATTCATGGTAAGTCGAGGAACATGAGCAACATCAGGAACAGAATAAGAAGGAGTGGAAAGATGGCCTCTACTAGCAACAGAAAGTGGAGTACCATCAGCAGTGAAGACATGAACAGGAGAATCCAGCAATCAAAGAGAGGACAAAGCGGAAGAATGAGAAGACATATGAAAAGAAGCTCCAGAGTCCAGAACCCATGGGGATGTACCTGACTGTGTAGAGGGTGGGTGCTCAGTGCGGGAAGCATCAGTCACAGAACTAGCAGTACCCGTCGAGGAAGAACCTGAAGCCGCGAGCAGACGCTTAAGTCTCAGAATATCCTGCTCAGTCAAAGCAATGGCTGAAGCTGGCGAGGGAGATGACGAAGTCCCTGAGGAGGATGAGCGTGCCTTGCGCAGGTGTTTCCGCTTTGTGTAGCACTGGGACTCAATATGACCATCATTGTTGCAGTAGTCACAGTGTGGACGGGGGCGACCTGAGCCTCCAGAAGGAGTGGGCAAGAGCGGCGGAGCACTCGAGCGAGAATGGGGCGGTGCAGCAGGTGGAGTGGAAGAAGCCCGAGTAGCGAGCACAGAGGGAACCTCCAGCAAACCAGCACCACGTAGGCGAGTCTCCTCAGCACGAATCTCTGAAAGCGCCTCCATGAGAGAAATACGGCCACGAGCAAACAACTGAGCACGCCGGGGCTCAAACTCCTTACGGAGCCGAGACAGGAACTCGTAGACGCGATGAAACTCCAAATCGGCCTGGATAGCCTGGCAGCAGGGGCAAGTACGACAACCAGCACTGCGGAGAGAATCAAGCTGGCGCCAGATAGCAGAACTCTGTGCATAAAAGTCATCAACAGTAGAGTCACCCTGCTGAAGAGCATGCTCCTGACGAACCACAGAAAGGTATAAGGCATCACCAGAGGGCTCATAGCGCTGACGAAGACAGGTCCACATCTGGAAGACAGTAGGAAGACCCAGAAACTCAGAAGCAAACTGAGGCAGAACACTAGCAGTGAGAACAGCTGCAGCACGAGCATCATCATCAAGCCACTGGGTGTAAACAGACAAAGCACCATGATACGTCTGAAGAGCCTCCTCATAAGCCAAAACCGTCTCATCATAGGCACGATCAGCAGCCTCATCAGCAATCTTAGCCGCATCCTTGGCGGCCTGATTAGCATCCGTAGGAAGAACCAGTGGAGTCGGCGGAGTAGGGGCCACCGGAGGAACCGGACGTGGCGGACAGCAGACCTCGCCAGAAAGAACACCCCAGAGACGGATGCCACGCATGTGAATGGGTATGAAGCCAGCGAACTCGGTGTAGTTAGTACCATCAAAGATCACCGGACAGCGAGGGACAGCAACATAGCCCGATGCAGCAGACATTTTTTTTAGGAGAGACCCAGCAGAGCACCGGACGGCAGGCAGTCGATCACGAGACCCGAAATTAGCAGAGCACCGGACTGGCGGGATCGAGCAGGCGGGAGACCGGGTCTGGCTGCTGTGACGTGCGGAGGGAGCAGCGCCCGGCGACCTGTGCGGGGCTGGCGGAATCGGAAGAGCGCCCGGCGCGTGATGAGGAGGCCTTCGGGCGGGGACGCTTCGGCCGGGGACCACGAGCAGGCGGGATACCGGGGCTGGCGGCTGGGACGTGCGGAGGGAGCAGCGCCCGGCGACCTGTGCGGGGCTGGCGGAAGCGGAAGAGCGCCCGACGCGTGATGAGGAGGCCTTCGGGCGGAGACGCTTCGGCCGGGCAGCGGATCGGAGCAGCGGCGGCCATCACGACGGGATCGAGCGCGAGTTGCGGCGTGCGAAAAAGAAACCCTAGAGCTCTAATATCATGTTAGGAATAAGCAACTTGTATTCCCATGAGGCCATAGGCCGATATATACATGTACAGGTGTGGAACATATGCAGGAAACCCCTTATACAACGGGATAAATACAAAAGGGTACATGACCTATAATATAACTCTTACCACTTTCGACCACACGATAATATAACCGCACTATCAGGAATTAAACCTTCTCAGGTTAGGTAGTATAATGTCCACAGACCGAGTTTAAAAGGCATGCAAGTACTTGTTGCGGCTCCTTGGGTCGGCGCTCATCGGAGACATGCCGGGGTCGCTGGGGAGCCACGGTGTTGCCTGCTTCAACAGGCTCAGCGAGCCCCTCCTAGGAGAACCGAGGACGCAACCTACAGCGCATGGTGCCGTGCCGTAGTCATCCGTCAACCCATGCCGCACCTTGGGACCATGCTTCGGTGCCTGCCTTTCTGTCTATGACATGTGGGCCCAACAGGTGGCTGGCCCACATGTCAGTGCCTTTAAGGCACCGAAGCTGCATCCCGCACCTTGGCAGCAGGGGCCCCGAATGCCCTCCAGGTCGCCATGGTGCCGCTCTAGGTGGCGGCGGACATGAAGACTTCAGAAGGAGGGAGTAAAAAAACATCAGAGTTTGATGAACTTTTCAGTTCATTGAAATGATTTTTTACCTTCCATAAAGTTTATTAATACAAAATTTAAAGTTTGCATCAACATTTCTTTTAGAAAGAACTTACATCAACATCTGGAGCTACTTTGTCATCCATTCAAAATATTGAACATCTAGATCCAGAGTTCTGTGAATATGCAACTTGTCCTTCGAATTTGCTGCTTTGTCCCATTTCGAGAGCACATTCTCTGGGTTTTGTTTCTTGTCTCACTTGGAACTTTGGCATCATGTATGGGACATGAAAATAACCTGTTGCAATTTTGATTTCAAAACCAGTAACAGTGAAAAGAAAGAGAAATCATTCACCTACAACCTAGGGAATTAATATACGTACAGACCACCCACCAACATGCTCAAATTCCCATCAGTGTCTCTCCTACTTCCACCATTTATGCTTAAGCAAAGTGAAACCCAGCTCGAGATATTTTGATAGCTTCAGCGGTAAATCCAGCAAGCAGTTAAAAACAAAGTCAAAAAAAGCAGGAAAAGCAAAGGCTTCCTTCCCCCTTTAGTATAGTAACTTATTACTGCAGCGGATACTCTGAATAATACCATTGCTGCATCCTTCTCCCATCAGAAATCCTACGGAAAAAAGTGTGTATTTATCTGAGAAAAACCAGGGAAACGAAAGCCTCTCCGGGTAGAATTAAACGGCAAAGAATTTATCTTCTACTGCAGAAACTGATAAGGGTTTCGAAAAGGTATACAACCACAGCCTGAAAATCACACAAATAAAAACGGCGTCAACATACGTAGAGCAAGAAAAGCAACACCTACTCAAAAAGGTGTTTACTTGTTACGAGGAAATCCAAGTGCAGGTTAATGCCCCAACAGAGCCTACAAAGCATGGAAGCAAAACATAATGTGCACATCGGGGAGTGAATAACATGCATACTTTACTTAGTTAGCTTCCTGAACTTTATTCCTACACATAAAAAGCTCTTCTAAGTCTGTTTCCTTTAAAGAAAAGCTCTAATAAGACCAACACAAGAGGACCGTCAATTAGCTAGCGGCTTTAGATTCCACATCTAATTGTTTACATGGCATAAATCTTAACGGAAAACAGAGAAATTTGTTTTTACATCCGATTATCAACTCCAATTTTTTTTTTTACGGAATGCATGGTTTTGACTACATAAAAATCACCGGTTACATAGCTCCTCCAGCATTTGTGGCTTTTCTATAAAAATAGTAAGAAATTGCACGCAATTAGCTGGTGCAACTAAGTTGATTGTGTACGTCGACTCACTACTTGTTTTGATTTGCAGTTCCTAGGATGAACTGGGTATCTTATTCATCTTTTCGTGTAGAATCATCATATGCTCATGACTCGAAAGGAACAGCAATTACATGAGCACATTGGGTTGTTTAATTTCCTTCAGCCATAGAAAAATAAATGCACCAAGGGTAACATATCTAGAGTTTACATACAATATCTAGGGCAATACGAGAAAAGTAAATAACTTACAAAATTCAGAAAGAGAAAAGTAGGAGCTTCTCTGAATAAAACCCCAGCACGTGTCAGGTCATACATACTTGTTACAGAAGGAAGCTTCAGGGCATCATCAATTAACAAAGCCTTTAGAACATGTGTAGTGTAGCAAAGGTCCCGGCCACCATACTTGGTCAATAGCCTGGAAAGAAGAAGAAAGAAGTATGCATCTATATCCAGTTTCATTACATCTTCTCTTGGAAGAAAGAAAGCACCATCAATCTACAATATTCTGTAAATAAGTTAGTATACTCCTCTTTATTGCCCAGCTGGCAAGTCACTTCGGTCATCAATCGACCCCTTCCCCTTGTCTTCATTGCATTAATCTTGTTTCTATATGTACTGACAAGCTAAACTAGGCACGAGAGGAGAAACACACTCCTGATCTTCATTTCGAATCAAAGCTCTTCGCCAATAATAGCATGTGCACATCTTTGTGTTACTGCAAGCAAACAGCTGAGATCTCATTTCTTCCAGTTTCTGCTGCCTAACATCAGGAACAAACAAATGTGCAACATCCCCTCCTCACACAACTTGATTCTTAATTTGAGGTAGACCAGCATGTCTACAATTTCTGTGTTAGTAATTCTGCAAGATTCTATGACTGAAATTTAACTGAAAAGAGTGTACGAAGGGATGACATTCAGCATAACTGAGAAAAATACTGCATGTCCTTAAATGTTAAGACTAAGCTTGGTTATCCCTTGGCTAACGTAATAGCCTTCGACATTTTCATTCTCTTTTCTCCAATTCCAGTCTACATGTCTTGAGAGGAGTTTGTAAACAACAGAACTAAAGCAAGTATAAAAGAGCATCTAAAAAAGCAAAATATAGAACAGAGGATGGTACATAAGATTCACCTTACTATTCCCAAAAAATATTCCAAGGGAAAAAGAGGTCCCGAGAATCTATAGTGCTAATACTGAATAAAATTAGCTAACAGGTATGGCAGAGATTAACATGTCTGAAAGTAATTTACCATGCAAGTATCAGGTCAGTATTGATACTTGTAATATAACTAATACTACCATTTAGCCTCTTTGAAAAAAATCTCCAAATGTTCACTGTTCTGTATTGACTTAATATGGTGGCATATTAAACACCATTTCTGGCGACAACTAGCATGTCAACTCACTGCATGGTTCACCCAAACAAAAACTCACTGCATTTTTGGATTTGCAATTCCTTGAATGGAATGAGCAAATTATTCATGTTTTCGAGTAGAATTATAGATGTATCAAGTTTAGTCTGAACATTTGCTGATGACTCCAAAGGACAAAAATAGCATGAGCACATTGGGTTGTTTAATTGCCTTTGACAGTGGAACAGTGCTTGCACCTAGGGTAACATTACATATAGTTTACAAAGAGTCTCTAGGACCATACGAGAAGGATTGCATGACTTTAAAATTCAGAAGGAGAAAACTAGGAGCTTATTACTGAAGGAAGCTGCAGGGCATCATCAACTAACAGAGCCTTCAGAATCATGTGTAGTATAGCAAAGCCCCAGCCACCATGCTTGGTTGATCTCCTGGAAACAAGAAAGAAGTATGCATCCACTTTCATCACATCTTCTCCAGGAAGAAAGAAAGCACCATCAATCTACAACATTCAGTAAATCAATTAGTCTGCTCCTATTTATTGCCTAGCCAATTCTTACTTGAGGAATGTATCTTTTTCAAATTCATATTCACCTGGAAAGTCACTTTGTTCCTTAATAGACCCCTTCCCTTGCCTTCATTGCATTAATCTTATTTCTATAATTCCCACAGGCTAGCCTAGGCACTAGAGAAGAGATACGCAACTGATCTTCATTTCAAATCAGAGCTCTTCGCCAATAATAATAGCATGTGCTCATCTCCTTTCTGTTACTTCAAGCACACACAGCTGAGATCTCATTTCTTCCAATGCCTGCAGCCTGACATCAAGAATAAACATATGTGCACCATCCTCTCCTCACACATCTTGAGTCTTAATTTGAGGTAGACCAGCATGTCTGCAATTTCTGTGTTTGCAATTCTCCAAGATTCTATAACTATAGTAACTATCTGACAGCTAGTACTTGCATTCCTAGACCGAGAATTTAACTAAAAAGAGTGCAGGAAGAGATGACATTCAGTATAACTGAGACAAAAAAAATACTGCATTCCCTTAAATGTTAAGACCAAGCTTGGTTAAGATATCATTTCTGGGACCATCTCTTGGCTAAGGTAACAGTCTTCGACATCTTCATTCTCTTTTCTCCAATTCCAGTCTACATGTCTTCAGACGAGTCTGTAACCAACACAACTAAAGCAAATACAAAAAGAGTACCTAAAAATGCAAAATATAAAACAGAGGATGGTACATAAGATCCACCTTACTATCCCTAAAAAGATTTCCTGAGAATCCATATAAATAGTGCTAATATGGAATAAAATTAGCTAACAGGTATGGCAGAGAATAACATGGTAATGCCATGACCCTTTTTAAGATTACCTTAACATAAGTTCCTTCATAGTGTATGAAATACCCTCTGTTTTTCGGCACCATACCATACAAGCATCAATTTGTGTACCCGGTACAAATACAAGGGCTTTTGAAATATCGGTTACGTAGTGCTAAATGGGTAGGCTGTCAACAAAATGCTACTAGCCAACTACTGAATTATTCAGTTTTGACACAAAATATCAGCGAGATCCAAGAATATAAGAGAAAAAATAAATGAAAAAAACTGATACGAACTATTAGTAAACAATGACCTGCTTTCACAACAGTTAATATCATATAAACAAAGCTACTGCAGGAAGAATGACGAGTTTCAGCTTTAGAGGAAGCAACCTCAGCAATGACTAACACGTTAATTCCAGATTTGTTCCCACCAAAAAAGATGTTTAACGAATTTTGGGGCTTCATATCACCTTCATGACAAAAATGAGAACCTTTTTTAATGGAAAGACAGATTGACTCAGGATTGCATTGAAAGCTGAAATGGCAATTGAGAACATAAACATATAGGGTGTGCAGAATACTCTTCATTAATATATTTGAAAGCATTTGCAGAATGCCCTGACATCACACTCTCTTAGTTCTAGTATGCATGACAATATGACATCACGATGGACAGGTTAATTGAAGTGCAATTCTTTCTTGTCTACCGAATGATGTAATGGACATACAACAGTACCCTAAAATCAAATTGTCAGTTTCATCCAGGACTGGCGACACTGAATTAACATGTACCAGACATACTATAGCAGATAACCAACATCTAGTTAGGCAAAGAACACTGAGACGAAAATTACCAGCTCACTACACGTAGACATACGTAATTACCAATTCTCATAGCCCGTTATTGGTCATGCAAATCTCAAATTAGAAGGCACTTCCCCTACAAGTGGCAGCATAGTCTTTGGCAAGGTGGGGGCAGCTTGCTTGTATGGGCATACAAACCTTTCCATGAAAATCTTCCCAGTCACCAAGGCTACTAAATAGTAGTTCCACTCACGTTCATGCTTCTTGGTTCATGTAAATCTGAATCTAGCCGGCACTTGCACTTTGCAAGCAGACGCATAGTCTTCAGCAAGGTATGGTGCAGCTTCCTTGTGAGGGCATATGAAGTTCTCCAAGAACTTTTTCTCGGTCCATTTAACAATTGTACAGTAGCTTGGGCCACGCTTGAGCAATCCATTTTCCTTAAGAAACCTCATAACATAGTACCGTGGCCTGAGCCGCCCCTCAAGGCTACGACTGAGAATAGTCGGCTGATGAGCAATGTATGTCGGTTCCAACCCCACCTCACAGATTAGGAACTCTGACAGGCGCTGCAGCACGTCATTACCTCCTCAGCAGAAACGGACCCTTGGACACAGCAATGCCAACCTCGGCGTCTGACCACCTAAGTGTCTTCTTCAAGTAGTCCAGTTTGGCAGCGATCTTGTCCTCGCTGAAGCATGAGACGGCGTACAGCGCTTGCCTGAACATTCCAGAGCCACGGGGCACACCTATACCTTCGGCGCACGCAACCATCGCCAGGACGCGCCCTGGTTTGGCACTAAACATCCACGGCGCACCGATGAACAGCTTGGCAATGTCACAAGCACCTAGCCCGCACTCTGCTAGGAGACTGACATTGGGCTTGACCACCCTCTCGAGGTCAGAGCCGAGGACATGTATGAGCGGCCGGACCAAGTTGTCGATGGGGCCGAAGAGTGGAAGGTAGTACTCTAGCTTGGAGACGACGGATCTGCAGCGGAAGTAGCCCGGGGCGACCGAGACGAGGCGCGCAATCTCAGCATTTGACAGGCCGAGGCCGGTGAGCCCCTCGACGACGGGGAACAGAGTTCTCTCCACGCCGGCGCAGAGGAACCGCGGGTCCTTGGCGACGACGGCCGCGACATCGGCGCCGGAGAGGCCGAGGCCGGCGAGGAAGGCGAGGACGGCGTCGGGCTTGGAGGGGGACTTGAGGTGGGAGAGCTTGGCGGAGGCCTTGAGGGCCTGTGGTCGGGTGAGGCCGCAGGTGCCGACGAGGTACTCCTCGACGGCGAAGCTAGGGTTTGCGGAAACCGCGGGCGCGGCCGCGGAGGCGAGGCGGTGGAGAGAGAGGAGTGGGGAGGTGGAAGGAGATGGCGCGGCGGAGATGAGATGAGAGAGGACGCGCTTCCGGAGGTGGAGCATGGCGCCGCGACGGCGGAGCAGCGGCGGCGGCGGCGGGCGGGCGGTGGGTGGTGTGGTGGACGGACAGGGATTGTCAAATGGACTCGGGCGACGAAAGGTGTGCTGGTCTTAGTTACCATCCAATCCCTGCCATCCAAATAACATTCAACGGCTCATTTCCATCCACTCGTTGCCCATGGCAAAGCAGCGTCAATCAGGACCCAAATATTAACTTAAAAAAAGAAACCCAAATAACTTCGAATATTATTTTGACAATATATTGATACATGATGCATATACCAAACTAGAAAAATCCAGTTCATAATTTGTTCAACATTTGTTCTTCATAACAATAAATAAATAAAAATAAAACCGAGGCAAAAGTTTTGCCTCATCAATTAATTAAGAAGGAGAGAATTGCCCCGTTAATTATGAAAAAATGCGAGCGAAAAACATTACAAATAGATCACAAACGAACTACTCACATGGCATGAAACCCCATAACCGCACAGGCGGCTTGCCAAACTCTTCAAGTGCACAACAACGACCAACCCCGACACTGCTACCACGCCAAGTGACCCCCGACAAGAACACCTCAATACAAGACATCGGGCTCCTCCCAAACCACAACTACAACCCAGTCCAAGAGGATGAGTCGAGAGACAGGATATCATCCATCAAGCAGCCACATACGCCTTGTATATGGCGCCACTCTTGCCTTTACCGACCTTCTTTTGGTTTGCCCCTTATTTGGCGTCCCCGTCTGGAGGCAAACAACCGACACGCCCAAACCAGGTCTAGCAACGTCCACGCTGGCAAGCAAGCCACAAAGCTCCTTTGCAAAGAGAACATCGGGATTTGGAGCAGGTGCCAACACACCTGGCTTGATGGCCATGCAACTCACAGACACCACATGCCCAACAGTCACAGGTGAGGGAAGGGCAGTAACATCTAAAACTCCGCACTCCACGACGCCGAGAGATAGGTTGTCTGATGCCTGACAAGGCTCCTGATGTGGAGTGGAACTTCGTACGGCCGATCTTTCACAAAAGGAGCGGATCCCGTCCAAGAACACGAAGAACACGAGGGGGAAACGAGGGAAAACACGAGAGGAAATCACTAAACCAACAAGATATAGTCACACATATGCTAGATCCTTGGAACACAAGTGCGGATACACGATCCAAAGTCAACAACGGACGATACCAACGTAACCAGTTCTTCTCCGTGAGGAGGTCTTGATGGGGGCCACCCAAGAGGGGGTCTTGAATCCACGTGGATCTTCTTCGAAGAGGGGCCGCGGTCACTCTCGAGGAGATGATCCGTATGGATGAGCAAAAGCTATCCTCACATATGAGCTACTACTTTGCTAACCCTAAAAATGGGGAGGAGGAGGTCTATTTATAGCCCAAGGGGCGAAGGGGTAAGTGAGGGGATGAAACGGGTACACGGGCCTCGGCCCAAGTCACGCACGCAGGCGGTGGCCGGATGATCCAGGAGTTGGTCCGGATGATCCCTGCTTCTGTGGTCCGGATGATCCGGGTCGGCGTCCGGATGATCCGGCTGTGTCGGAGCAGTTGTGGGGGGTCCGGATGTCCGGGTCCTGGTCCGGACGTCCGGGTGTGGCCGGATGATCCGGGCCTGGGTCCGGATGATCCGGCTTCGTGGTGAAGCTTCGGGTGTCCTTGGGCGCTGTAGCCGGATCGTCCGGACGGCGGTCCGGATCGTCCGGGCTTCTGCTGACTTAGCCCTTTTTCTTCTCCGTCTTCACGTCCATCTTCCTCTTCGGATTCTCCTTGCTCCTGGGCGTCTCCAAGGCTAACTCCTTGATACCTGAGTATGCACAATGCCTCCGTTTGAGGTAGTAGCCATGTCTCATGTTCATCGAAGTGGAATTGTGAGAGGAGAGATGTCACCTCGGTTTCGAGAGCTCTTGCACGTGATCGAGTCATGGGTCCACTAGGCACTTGGTGAGACGAAGGTAGGTCCATGGGGATGACCTTAGGATGCTTCGCATCATCTCCCCTCCCTTGGGAAAGATCCGACCTCGGATCGAAATCCTCATCACCATGGTCCGGGGATAGATCTTTGACGTTGAAGATGTCGCTCACGGAGTACTTGTCACGTGGAATGTCGATCTTGTATGCGTTGTTGTTGTAGCGTGCCAGCACCTTGAATGGTCCATCGGCTCGTGGTAGAAGTTTGGACTTGCGCTCATTGGGGAAACGTTCCTTGCGAAGGTGTAGCCACACAAGATCTCCAATGTTGAATATCATGGGTTGCTTGTTGACGTTGAGCTTGGTTGCTAGTCGTTGTACTTGGCGCTCGATGGTGTGCCTTGTATATTCATGCATCTTCTTGAGGTGGTTGGCTCGGGCACTCGCGTCCATGTTGATGCGCTCTTGGAGTGGTAGAGGTAGAATGTCCAATGGGGACAACGGGTTGAAGCCGTAGACGACCTCGAAAGGGGACTTGCCGGTAGTTGAATGTCTTGCGCGATTGTAGGCGTACTCGGCGATAGGTAGGCACTCCTCCCACTCCTTGATGTTCCTCTTGATCAAGACACATAGTAGAGTGGAGAGTGTTCGGTTCGTCACCTCCGTTTGGCCGTCGGTTTGCGGATGGTATGCCGTGGAGAATAGTAGCTTGATTTCGAGCTTGGCGCATAAGGTCTTCCAAAAGTAACTCAAGAACTTGACGTCGCGGTCCGAGACAATCGTCTTGGGCACTCCATGAAGTCGCAAGATTTCCCTACAAAAGAGATTGGCAACATGTGAAGCATCGTCTATCTTGTTGCAAGGAATGAAATGAGCCATTTTGGAGAATCTCTCCACAACAACAAAAATGGAATCCTTGCCATTCCGAGTTCTAGGCAAACCAAGCACAAAATCCATGCTAATATCTTCCCATGGTTGGTACGGAATTGGAAGAGGCGTATAGAGATTGAGCTTTAGACTTAGCTTTGCGACATGTAGAGCATCGGTTGGTGAGACGGTTGACGTCGCGAAACATCTTGGGCCAAAAGTAGTTCTTGGAGAGTGTAGCAAATGTCTTGTTGCGTCCAAAATGTCCCATGAGTCCTCCATGAGATTCTTGCAAAAGCAACAAACGAAGAGAAGACTCGGGGATGCAAAGTTTGTTAGCTCTCGTAAGGTAACCATATTTAGCGTTCCCAAGATGTATGCGTCAAACATTTGGCATAAGGAATGGCAAAAGTGGGATCATGCTCATACAAGTCTTTTATGTGCTCAAAGCCAATGGCATTCAATTCAAGTTGAGTAACAAGCATGCATATACGGGAAAGCGCATCCGCCACAACATTTTCCTTGCCTTTAATATACTTGATGACGTAGGGAAAAGACTCAATGAATTCACTCCACTTAGCATGACGCTTGTTCAACTTAGTTTGACCCTTAAGATATTTAAGTGTTTCATGATCGGTATGGATGATGAATTCATGAGGGCGGAGGTAATGTTCTCATTCACGCAAAACTCGCACTAAAGCATATAGCTCTTTGTCATAGATGGGGTAATTGAGTTGCCCTCCGGAAAGTTTCTCACTAAAGTATGCTATGGGGCGCTTCTCTTGCGTTAACACACCTCCTATGCCATTACCACTAGCATCACAATGAATTTCAAAAGGTTTGTCAAAGTTGGGTAATGCAAGCACGGGAGCATGAGTAAGCAAATTCTTAAGCTCATTGAATGCGCTATCTTGAGATGGTCCCCAAACAAAGGGTGCATTCTTCTTGCTCAAAGCATGTAAAGGTGAAGCAATGGTGCTAAAATCCTTCACAAATCTACGGTAGAAACCGGCTAAACCAAGAAAACAACGCACTTGTTGCAAATTGGTTGGTTGGGGCCAAGTTTTAATAGCATTAATCTTAGATTCATCAACATGAACACCCTTAGAAGATACTACGAAACCCAAGAAAACAAGCTTATCAACACCAAAGAGGCATTTTTCCATGTTAGCATAAAGTTGCTCTTTTCGAAGAGTTTGTAGCACGGTGCGAAGGTGGGTGACATGCTCTTTGAGAGATTTGCTAAACACAAGGATATCATCAAAGTAGACAACAACAAATTCACCAATATAAGGGCGAAACACATAATGCATGAGACGCATGAAAGTACCGGGTGCTTCCGATAAACCCATAGGCATGACTAACCACTCATACAAACGAAACTTTGTTTTGAAAGCGGTTTTTCATTCATCACCCTCTTGTATGCGTATTTGATAGTAACCACTTTTAAGATCAATTTTGGAAAAGATAGTGGCACCGCTAAGTTCATCAAGCATATCATCAAGGCGTGGAATGGGGTACCTATAGCGAACGGTGATAGCATAGATGGGTCTACAATCAGAACACATGTGAAAGCTACCGTCTCTTTTGGGCACAAGAATGACCGGTACGGCACAAGGACTCAAACTTTCGCGCACATGTCCATGGTCTATGAGATGCTTTACTTGCCTTTGTATTTCTTTGGTATCTTCGGGGTTGACGCGGTAGGGAGCCTTGTTTGGAAGTGGCGCTTCGGGGATGAGGTCGATGCGGTGCTCGATGCCTCGTAGTGGAGGTAGACCCGGAGGTAGCTCGGCGGGGAAAACATCTTGGAATTCCTGCAATAGAGAAGATAACACTGAAGGTAGATTGTGAGAGGTGTTAGTTTTAGGTGCCTCGTCCTTGCACAATAGGATGTAGTGTAGGACACTTGATGGGTTCTCACACACTTCTCTCATCTCACGTTTGGTGGCAAATAGAACTAAGTTTTTCTTGTCGCTCATCGTGGAGGCACTCAATTTGGCTTGTGGCGCTCACTCTCATTTTGGTGGTTCGCTCTCTCACTATTCTCTCCATGATGGGTTGCTTGCTTGTCGGCGATCACTTGGCTTGGAGACATAGGACGTAGCACATACTCCTTTCCTTTCATCTTGAAACTATAGTGGTTTGTGCGCCCATTGTGGATGACACCTCGATCAAATTGCCATGGTCGTCCAAGAAGGAGGTGGCACACGGTCATCGGAAGGACATCACATTCCAAAGTGTCTTCGTAAGCTCCGATTTTGAAGGAGACTTGCACCCTATGCTCGACTTGGATGGTGCCGGTGTCGCTTAGCCATTGAACCTTGTAGGGTTGCAGGTGCTTCATCTTGACCAATTGGAGTTTGGAGCATAGTTCTTCACTTGCAAGGTTATGGCAACTCCCTCCATCGATGATGACCTTGACGGACCTTCCATTGATTCCGGCCTTGGTGTGGAAGATATGGCATCGTTGATCTTCGTCTTGTTGATGTTGAAGAGTCAAGACCTTGGAGACAACAAGAGCGGGACTTGAATCTTCATCACAAAAGATTTGATCATCTTCATCTTCATTGTTCACTTGCCGGTGCATGGCCACTTGCTCAAGGGCTTCCATTTCTCCTTCACTCATTGAGTCATAGGTGCCGTCGTCGTTGAGGATCATGGTGCGCTTGTTTGTGCACTCGAAGGACTTGTGGCCTTGGCCGCCGCATGTGAAGCATTTGAAGGAACTTGTCTTGATGGTCTCATCGGTTGGGGTAGAGGATGATGAAGCTCGCGGCTTTAAGTTGCTTGTAGTAGGAGGACGACTTGAGGTTGTCGAAGGTTTCTTGTAACTTGACTTGTCGCCGTTGCTTGTAGATGGCTTGGTTGAGGTAGAAGTTGTCAGAGTCGTTGAAGCTCGATTGTTGGAGAGGCCATAGGACTTGGATGAGAACTTGGCATACTTGAAATCGTCTTGCACTTGGCGTTCCGCTTTGGTAGCTTGGTGCACTAGCTCGATGAGGTTCGAGTATAGTTGGAAGTCGGCGATCTTCTTGATAGGATGATTGAGTCCATTCAAGAATCGTGCCATAGTTTGCTCATCATCTTCCGTGACATTGGCTCGTATCATGGCAATCTCCATTTCCTTGTAGTACTCTTCAACGCTCTTGGTTCCTTGCTTGAGGAGTTGGAGTTTCTTGAAGAGGTCACGGTTGTAGTAGTTTGGCACGAATCGTCCTCTCATGACATCCTTCATTTGTGCCCAAGTGGTGATGGGTGGTTCACCTCTTGCCTCTCGGCGCTCAATGACTTGTTCCCATCAAATGAGGACGTAGTCTTGGAATTCAAGGGATGCCATTGCGATATTCTTCTCTTCTTCGTAGTTGTGCAAGCGGAAGATTTTGTCAACCTTCAATGCCCATGATATGTACTCTTCGGGGTCATTGCTTCCGGTGAACTTGGGCATGGTGAACTTTAGCTTGTTGTATCGTTGCTCTTCATTGTGTTGGGGTCGAGGATGATGACGCCCATGTCGTTGAGGATTGACAAACTCATGTTGCTCTTGGCGAGGAGGGTTGTCGACCTCATGTTGCTCTTGTCTTGGAGGATTTCCATTGTCTTCATGCTCTCGATGAACTTGATGCTCTTGTCGAACTTGAGGAGGCGCTTGTCGATCTTGACGAGGGACTTGGCGTTGCACACGTGCTTGATAAATCCTTTCTTGAACTTCATCGCGAAGCGCTTCTTGATGCTCACGAGCTTGCCGGTTGCGCGTGGCTACAGCGTGACTTGAATCACGAAGGGCACGTTGCGCCTCAAGTGCTCGAGCTTCACGGAGTTGTTGTTCTTGTCGTTGTGCCTCGGCATCTTGTGCATCTTGATGTTGGCGCGCTCGCTCCTCTTGTTCTTGTTGGCATTGACGTTGCCGTTCTCGTGGCGCAAATGTAGCTTGGTTTTGGCAATGTCAATGCTCTTGAGAGTCGGTGTCGTGTAGAGGATTGCGGTTGGCTTGACGATCTTGACGCACGGCACGACGAAGAGTATTCGATGTCGGTGTACTTGAACCGGAGATGGTGGCGTCGGAGTGGCGACTCGAGCGGCTCCTTCTTGAGTAGGACGAAGTGGTAGAAGAGCGGTTGACCAACAAGGCACGAATCTTGTCCATTCTTGCGTCATTCTCGTGCTTGTGCTCGTCGAGCTTGTTGTCGAAGTAGTCTCGTGTGCATTGCTCGGAGAGTCGCAAGTCGGTGGCAAGGTTGTCGATGCGGTCGCTCATTGCTAGTTGCTCTTCATGCAAAGCTCGTTGTGTACCAAAGAGGTGTAGTTTGGTGACGTAGTTGTTCGGGTCGTCGTCTTGCTCAAGGAAGAGTGGGTTTGTAGAGGTACTTGGCCTATCCATCATTCCAAACAAAGATATGTGAGTGGGAGAAAGAGAAGAACCAAAACCAAATGTACCTTGACCGATGTTGAAGATGAATCAATGATCACTCCAATGTGTAACAAGGAAATAGCACAATTGGTACCAATTCTTGTCGGTTTCTCACACCTACACAAGTAAAAGCTTATGGTGGAGCTTGGTTAGGATGGTGGCACAATTTTTGATGTGAAAGTAAGCAAGATTCAATTATGTTGGAAAAGATTCGCAAATTGCAAATGTAACAAGTAGACCAATAGCAAAATATGGTACGCGGAAACACAACACACGAAAAGATAAATGGGGCCGTGCAACCAAAGGTGAGCCAAAATGTGGAATCCACGAAAATGCTCTTGTTGCACAACACTAGAGAGACGCTAGCACGATTGCACAATAGGCGGATACGAGCTTGTGCACAACCTACTAAGCAAAAATGCAACGACCTCTATCCCAAGTATGCTCTATGTATGATGTTCCTTTGATATGATCCAAGATGATCAAATATGACAATCTTAATGTTGTATGATGCTATGGTTCTTGCTTATAAGCTCTTTGCTTATCGTTCCCTTTTGCTTAAAAGCTTGTTTGGCTCTTTGTTGTTTGAGCTCTTTTCTCATGTAATACTTCACGAACCAAGATAGCAATTGTGTATGCGATGAGAACTTTGTGACACGAGAGATGATTCCAAGATATGCAACACGATGATATGGTGTGTATGCTATGGGAAGTATGATCACTAATGTGCACAAGTCACGTTGCCGGCAATACTCAACGGCTAGTCTCGATGGGTAAGTGACGCAAAAGTAAGGCTATGGGGTTATCAATGCAAATGCAAGAGAGTATGATGATATCACGATACCAAGATGATACCAAGGTGAAGTTGATACCACAATGGTGTAGTCGTTCGTAGTAGTCCTTGGCGAAGATGAGCGGTGGTGATGTTGATGTCGAACCGTCCCTAAGTAGCCGAAACACGATAGGAAACGGTGAGCCACCACTCAAATTCTCAAAACCCAATGTGACAAAATGTGTCGGAGTTGGTAGCGGTCAAGTGGTGGTATGGTTTGGGGGCTTGGAAGGGTTTGCGGAAGTTAGGCGGTGGTGGTCGAAGTGGGTATGCGGAGGCGACGGTGGCAGTGGTCAAAAACTGCAGAAAATGTCGTTTCGTCAGAGGAGGCCGGATGATCCAGGCCTGGAGCTGGATGATCCGGGCGGATCCGGATGATCCGGGCCAACAGCCGGATGATCCGGGCGGGTCAACTGTGCCCGGGGAGGGCTCGGGATGAACACGAAAACGGCCACAAATTCAAGGATTTCGCGGAGTTTGGAGGGATTTCGAGGTGGAGATGGTGGGGGAAGGTAAGATCCACTTGCAACACAACGAATTCACGGATCAAAACCAACAAAACATCATCAATACTCACAAATCACAAGAAAATTTTTTGGGGCTATTTTTGTGGGATTTTCGGATTAGGACGAAAAACAACAAAATCAAGCTAGAAAACGAAGAGGGGAGGCTCCGAAATCGTGATCAACCTGGCTCTGATACCAAGATGATGTGGAGTGGAACTCCGTGAGGCCGATCTTTCATGAAAGGAGCAGATCCCGTCCAAGAACACGAAGAACACGAGGGGGAAACGAGGGAAAACACGAGAGAAAATCACTAAACCAACAAGATATAGTCACACATATGCTAGATCCTCGAAACACAAGTGCGGATACATGATCCAAAGTCAACAACGGACGATACAAAGGTAACCAGTTCTTCTCCGTGAGGAGGTCTTGATGGGGGCCACCCAAGAGGGGGTCTTGAATCTTCTCTAAAGAGGGGTTGCGGTCACTCTCGAGGAGATGATCCGTATGGATGAGCAAAAGCTATCCTCACATATGAGCTACTACTTTGCTAACCCTAAAAATGGGGAGGAGTAGGAGGTCTATTTATAGCCCAAGGGGCGAAGGGGTAAGTGAGGGGACGAAACGGGTACATGGGCCTCGGCCCAAGTCACGCACGTAGGCGGTGGCCGGATGATCCGGGTCGGCGTCCGGATGATCCGGCTGTGTCGGAGCAGCTGCGGGGGGTCCAGATGTCCGGGTCCTGGTCCGGACGTCCGGGTGTGGCCGGATGATCCGGGCCTGGGTCCGGATGATCCGGCTTCGTGGTGTCCTTGGGCGCTGTAGCCGGATCGTCCGGACGGCGGTCCGGATCGTCCGGGCTTATGCTGACTTAGCCCTTTTTCTTCTCCGTCTTCACGTCCATCTTCCTCTTCGGATTCTCCTTGCTCCTGGGCATCTCCAAGGCTAAGAGCATCTCCAGCCGTTGGCCCCCCAGGGGGCGCCTAAATCGCCGCCTGGGGGTGAGCCGGTGCAAAAAATCGGCCTGGGGGCGAGTTGGTCCTGTTGGGTAACGTAGCAGAAATTCAAAATTTTCTACGCATCACCAAGATCAATCTATGGAGTACTCTAGCAACGAGGGGAAGGGGAGGAGTGCATCTACATACCCTTGTAGATCGCGAGCGGAAGCGTTCAAGAGAACGGGGTTGATGGAGTCGTACTTGTCGTGATCCAAATCACCGATGATCCTAGCGCCGAACGGACGACACTTCCGCGTTCAACACACGTACGGAGCAGCGACGTCTCCTTCTTCTTGATCCAGCAAGGGGGGAGGAGAGGTTGATGGAGATCCAGCAGCACGACGGCGTGGTGGTGGAAGTAGCGGGGATCCCGGTAGGGCTTCGCCAAGCACTAACGGGAGGGAGAGGTGTCACGGGAGGGAGAGGGAGGCGCCAGGGGCTAGGATTGCTGCTGCCCTCCCTCCCCCCCACTATATATAGGGCCAAGGGAGAGGGGGGGCGCAGCCTTGGCTCTTCCTCCCCAAGGCACCTCGGAGGTACCTTCCCCCTTTAGGACTCTCCGTTTATCTTATCTCTTGGCGCATGGGCCTCTTGGGGCTGGTTCCCGTGGCCCATATAGGCCAAGGCGCACCCCCCACAGCCCATGTGCCCCCACCCCGGGGCTGGTGGACCCCTTGGTGGACCCCCGGACCCCTTTCGGAACTCCCGGTACAATACCGATAAAGTGCGAAACTTTTCCGGCGACCAAAATAAGACTTCCCATATATAAATCTTTACCTCCGAACCATTCCGGAACTCCTCGTGACGTTCGGGATCTCATCCAGGACTCCGAACAACTTTCGGGTCACCGCATACTAATATCTCTATAACCCTAGCGTCACCGAACCTTAAGTGTGTAGACCCTACGGGTTCGGGAGACACGCAAACATGACCGAGACGACTCTCCGGTCAATAACCAACAGCGGGATCTGGATACCCATGTTGGCTCCCACATGCTCCTCGATGATCTCATCGGATGAACCACGATATCGAGGATTCAATCAATCCCATATACAATTCCCTTTGTCTATCGGTATGTTACTTGCCCGAGATTCGATCATCGGTATCCCGATACCTTGTTCAATCTCGTTACCGGCAAGTCTCTTTACTCGTTCCGTAACACATCATCCCGTGATCAACTCCTTGGTCACATTGTGCACATTATGATGATGTCCTACCGAGTGGGCCCAGAGATACCTCTCCGTTTACACGGAGTGACAAATCCCAGTCTCGATTCGTGCCAACCCAACAGACACTTTCGGAGATACCTGTAGTGCACCTTTATAGCCACCCAATTACGTTGTGACATTTGGTACACCCAAAGCATTCCTACGGTATCCGGGAGTTGCACAATCTCATGGTCTAAGGAAATGATACTTGACATTAGAAAAGCTCTTAGCAAACGAACTACACGATCTTGTGCTAGGCTTAGGATTGGGTCTTGTCCATCACATCATTCTCCTAATGATGTGATCCCGTTATCAACGACATCCAATGTCCATGGTCAGGAAACCGTAACCATCTATTGATCAACGAGCTAGTCAACTAGAGGCTTACTAGGGACATGGTGTTGTCTATGTATCCACACATGTATCTGAGTTTCCTATCAATACAATTCTAGCATGGATAATAAACGATTATCATGAACAAGGAAATATAATAATAACCAATTTATTATTGCCTCTAGGGCATATTTCCAACAGTCTCCCACTTGCACTAGAGTCAATAATCTAGTTCACATCACCATGTGATTAACACTCACAGGTCACATCACCATGTGACCAACATCCAAAGAGTTTACTAGAGTCAACAATCTAGTTCACATCACTATGCGATTAACACTCAATGAGTTCTGGTTTGATCATGTTATGCTTTTGAGAGAGGTTATTAGTCAACGGGTCTGAACCTTTCAGATCCGTGCGTGCTTTACGAATATCTATGTCATCTTGTGGATGCTACCACGCGCTATTTGGAGCCATTTCAAATAATTGCTCTACTATACGAATCCGGTTTACTACTCAGAGTCATCCGGATTAGTGTCAAAGTTCGCATCGACGTAACCCTTTACGACGAACTCCTTTTCACCTCCATAATCGAGAAAATTCCTTAGTCCACTAGATACTAAGGATAAGTTCGACCGCTGTCATGTGATCCATTCCCGGATCACTATTGTACCCCTTTACCAACTCATGGCAAGGCACACTACATGTGCGGTACACAGCATAGCATACTATAGAGCCTACGTCTAAAGCATAGGGGACGACCTTCGTCCTTTCTCTCTCTTCAGCTGTGGTCAGGTCTTGAGTCTTACTCAATACTCACACCTTGTAACACAGCCAAGAACTCCTTCTTTGCTGATCTATTTTGAACTCTTTCAAAATCATGTCAAGGTGTGCGTTCTTTGAAAGTATCATCAGGCGTCTTGATCTATCTCTATAGATCTTGATGCCCAATATGTAAGCAGCTTTATCCAGGTCTTCCTTTGAAAAACTCCTTTCAAACAACCCTTTATGCTTTCCAGAAATTTTACATCATTTCGGATCAACAATATGTCATTCACATATTCTTATCAGAAATGTCGTAGCGCTCCCACTCACTTTATTGTAAATACAAGTTTCTAACAAACTTTGTATAAACCCAAAAACTTTGATCACTCCATCAAAGCGTATATTCTGACTCCGAGATGCTTGCTCTAGTCCATGGAAGGATCGCTGGAGCTAGCATACCTTTTAGCATCCTTAGGATCGACAAAACCTTTCTGATTGTATCACATACAACCTTTCCTTACGAAAACTGGTAAGGAAACTTGTTTTGACATCCATCTGCCAGATTTCATAAATGCAGCTAATGCTAACATGATTCCGACGGACTTAAGCATCGCTACGGATGAGAAAATCTCATCGTAGTCAACTCCTTGAACTTGTGGAAATACTCTTTGCCACAAGTCGAGCTTCATAGACGGTAACATTACCGTCCATGTCCGTCTTCTTCTTAAAGATCCATTTATCTCAATGGCTTGCCGATCATCGGGCAAGTTCACCAAAGTCCATGCTTTGTTCTGATACA
The DNA here is from genome assembly GCF_018294505.1 of Triticum aestivum. NCBI lineage: Eukaryota > Viridiplantae > Streptophyta > Magnoliopsida > Poales > Poaceae > Triticum > Triticum aestivum. The sequence goes on along the minus strand of NC_057811.1, from coordinate 8,603,405 downwards.
TGGATCCTATCTCGGATTTCATGGCTTCTAACCATTTGTCGGAATATGGGCCCACCATCGCTTCTCCATAGCTCGTAGGTTCATTGTTGTCTAACAACGTGACTTTCAAGACAGGATCACGTACCACTCTGAAGTAGCACGCATCCTCGTCGTCCTACGAGGTTTGGTAGTGACTTGATCCGAAGTTTCATGATCACTATCATAAGCTTCCACTTCAATTGGTGTAGGTGCCACAGGAACAACTTCCTGTGCCCTGCTACACACTAGTTGAAGTGACGGTTCAATAACCTTATCAAGTCTCCACCATCCTCCCACTCAATTCTTTCGAGAGAAACTTTTCCTCGAGAAAGGACTCGTTTCTAGAAGCAATTACTTTTGCTTCCAGATCTGAAATAGGAGGTATACCCAACTGTTTTGGGTATTCTTATGAAGATGTATTTATCCGCTTTGGGTTCGAGCTTATCAGCCTGAAACTTTTTCACATAAGCTTCGCAGCCCCAAACTTTTAAGAAACGACAACTTAGGTTTCTCTAAACGGTGTCATCTCAACGGAATTGCGTGGTGCCCCTTTTAAAGTGAATGCGGTTATCTCTAATGCCTAACCCATAAACGATAGTGGTAATTCGATAAGAGACATCATGGTATGCACCATATCCAATAGGGTGCAGTTATGATGTTCGGACACACCATCACACTATGGTGTTCCAGGCGGTATTAATTGTGAAATACTTTCCACAATGTCTTAATTGTGTGCCAAACTCGTAACTCAGATACTCATCTCTATGATTATATCACAGACATTTTATCCTCTTGTCACGACGATCTTCAACTTCACTCTGAAATTACTTGAACCTTTCAATAATTCAGACTTGTGTTTCATCAAGTAAATACACTCAGCATCTACTCAAATCATCTGTGAAGTAAGAACATAACGATATCCACTGCATGCCTCAGCACTCATTGGACTGCACACATCAAAATGTATTACTTCCAACAAGTTGCTCTCTTGTTCCATCTTACTGAAAATGAGGCCTTTCAGTCAGCTTGCCCATGTGGCATGATTTGCATGTCTCAAGTGATTCAAAATCAAGTGAGTCCAAACGATCCATCTGCATGGAGTTTCTTCATGCATATATACCAATAGACATGGTTCGCATGTCTCAATCTTTTCAAAAACGAGTGAGTCCAAAGATCCATCTACATGGAGCTTCTTCATGCGTTCTATACCAATATGACTCAAATGGTAGTGCCACAAGTATGTGGTACTATCATTACTATTTTATATCTTTTGTCACGAACATGTGTATCATTGCGATCGAGATTCATTTTAGGTGCAAGACCATTGAAGGTATTATTCAAATAAACGGAGTAACCATTATTCTCCTTAAATGAATAACCGTATTGCGATAAACATAATCCAATCATGCTCAACGCAAACACCAAATCTCGATGGTAGAGGGAGCATGTGATGCTTGATCACATCAACCTTGGAAACACTTCCAACACACATCGTCATCTCACCTTTATCCAGTCTCCATTTATTCCGCAGCTTTTATTTCGAGTTACTAACACTTAGCAACCGAACCGGTATCTAATACCCTGGTGCTGCTAGGAGTACTAGTAAAAGTACACATTCATATAATGTATATCCAATATACTTCTGTCGACCTTGCCTGCCTTCTCATCTACCAAGTATCTAGGGTAGTTCCGCTTCAGTGACCGTTCCCCTCATTACAGAAGCACTTAGTCTCGGGTTTGGGTTCAACCTTGGGATTCTTCACTAGAGCAGCAAATGACTTGCTGTTTCATGAAGTATCCCTTTTGCCCTTGCCCTTCTTAAACTAGTGGTTTTACTAACCATCAACAATTGATGCTCCTTCTTGATTTCTACTCTCGCGGTGTCAAACATCGCGAATAGCTCAAGGATCATCATAACTATCCCTGATATGTTATAGTTCATCACGAAGCTCTACTAGCTTGGTGGCAGTGACTATGGAGAACTATCACTATCTCATCTGGGAGATTAACTCCCACTCGATTCAAGCGATTGTGGTACTCAGACAATCTGAGCACATGCTCAACGATTGAGATTTTCTCCCTTAGTTTGCAGGCTTAAGAAACTTGTCAGAGGTCTCATACCTCTTAACGTGGGCACTAGTCTGAAATCCCAATTTCAGTCTTCGGAACATCTCATATGTTCTGCGACGTTTCAAAACCGTCTTTGGTGCCACAATTCTAAACCATTAGAACTATCACGTAGTCATCAAAACGTGTATGTCAGATGTTTCGCAACATCTACAGACGACGCTGAGGTTCAGCACACCGAGCGGTGCATTAAGGACATAAGCCTTCTGTGCAGCAATGAGGACAATCCTCAGTTTACGGACCCAGTCCGCATAGTTGCTACTACCAACTTTCAACTAAATTTTCTCTAGGAACATATCTTAAACAGTAGAACTAAAGCGCAAGCTATGACATAATTTGCAAAGACCTTTGACTATGTTCATGATAATGAAGTTCATCTAATTATTGAATGAACTCCCACTCAGATAGACATCCCTCTAGTCATCTAAGTGATACATGATCCGAGTCAAACTAGGCCGTGTCCGATCATCACGTGAGACGGACTAGTCATCATCGGTGAACATCTCCATGTTGATCGTATCTACTATACGACTCATGTTCGACCTTTCGGTCTCTTGTGTTCCGAGGCCATATCTGTACATGCTAGGCTCGTCAAGTCAACCTAAGTGTTTTGCATGTGTTCCGAGGCCATGTCTGTACATGCTAGGCTCGTCAACACCCATTGTATTCAAACGTTAGAATCTATCACACCCGATCATCACGTGGTGCTTCGAAACAACGAACCTTCGCAACGGTGCACAGTTAGGGGGAACACGTCTCTTGAAATTTTAGTGAGGGATCATCTTACTTACTACCGTCGTTCTAAGCAAATAAGATGCATAACATGATAAACATCACATGCAATCAAATAGTGACATGATATGGCCAATATCATTTTGCTCCTTTGATCTCCATCTTCGGGGCACCATGATCATCTTTGTCACTGGCATGACACCATGATCTCCATCATTGTGTCTTCATGAAGTTGTCACGCCAACGATTACTTCTACTTCTATGGCTAACGCGCTTAGCAATAAAGTAAAGTAACTTACATGGCGTTATTCAATGACACGCAGGTCATACAAAAAATAAAGACAACTCCTATGGCTCCTGCCGGTTGTCATACTCATCGACATGCAAGTCGTGATTCCTATTACAAGAATATGATCAATCTCATACATCACATATATCATTCATCACATCTTCTGGCCATATCACATCACATAGCACATGCTGCAAAAACAAGTTAGACGTCCTCTAATTGTTGTTGCAAGTTTTTACGTGGCTTGTATAGGTTTCTAGCAAGAACGTTTCTTACCTACGTAAAACCACAACGTGATATGCCAATTTCTATTTACCCTTTATAAGGACCCTTTTCATCGAATCCGTTCCAACTAAAGTGGGAGAGACAGACACCCGCTAGCCACCTTATGCAACTAGTACATGTCAGTCGGTGGAACCTGTCTCACGTAAGCGTACGTGTAAGGTCGGTCCGGGCTGCTTCATCCCACAATGCCGCCGAAACAACATAAGACTAGTAACGGCAAGTAAATTGACAAAATCGATGCCCACAACTACTTTGTGTTCTACTCGTGCATAGAAACTACGCATAGACCTAGCTCATGATGCCACTTTGGGTAACGTAGCAGAAATTCAAAAATTTCTACGCATCACCAAGATCAATCTATGGAGTACTCTAGCAACGAGGGGAAGGGGAGGAGTGCATCTACATACCCTTGTAGATCGCGAGCGGAAGCGTTCAAGAGAACGGGGTTGATGGAGTCGTACTCGTCGTGATCCAAATCACCGATGATCCTAGCGCCGAACGGATGGCACCTCCGCGTTCAACACACGTACGGAGCAGCGACGTCTCCTCCTTCTTGATCCAGCAAGGGGGGAGGAGAGGTTGATGGAGATCCAGCAGCACGACGGCGTGGTGGTGGAAGTAGCGGGGATCCCGGTAGGGCTTCGCCAAGCACTAACGGGAGGGAGAGGTGTCACGGGAGGGAGAGGGAGGCGCCAGGGGCTAGGATTGCTGCTGCCCTCCCTCCCCCCACTATATATAGGGCCAAGGGAGAGGGGGGGGGCGCAGCCTTGGCCCTTCCTCCAAGGAAGGGTGCGGCCAGGGAGGAGTCCTTCCTCCCCAAGGCACCTCGGAGGTGCCTTCCCCCTTTAGGACTCTCCGTTTATCTTATCTCTTGGCGCATGGGCCTCTTGGGGCTGGTTCCCTTGGCCCATATAGGCCAAGGCGCACCCCCCACAGCCCATGTGGCCCCCCCGGGGCTGGTGGACCCCTTGGTGGACCCCCGGACCCCTTTCGGAACTCCCGGTACAATACCGATAAAGTGCGAAACTTTTCCGGGACCAAAATAAGACTTCCCATATATAAATCTTTACCTCCGGACCATTCCGGAACTCCTCGTGACGTCCGGGATCTCATCCGGGACTACGAACAACTTTCGGGTTACCGCATACTAATATCTCTATAACCCTAGCGTCACCGAACCTTAAGTGTGTAGACCCTACGGGTTCGGGAGACACGCAGACATGACCGAGACGACTCTCCGGTCAATAACCAACAGCGGGATCTGGATACCCATGTTGGCTCCCACATTCTCCTCGATGATCTCATCGGATGAACCACGATATCGAGGATTCAATCAATCCCGTATACAATTCCCTTTGTCTATCGGTATGTTACTTGCCCGAGATTCGATCGTCGGTATCCCGATACCTTGTTCAATCTCGTTACCGGCAAGTCTCTTTACTCGTTCCGTAACACATCATCCCGTGATCAACTCCTTGGTCACATTGTGCACATTATGATGATGTCCTACCGAGTGGGCCCAGAGATACCTCTCCGTTTACACGGAGTGACAAATCCCAGTCTCGATTCGTGCCAACCCAACAGACACTTTCGGAGATACCTGTAGTGCACCTTTATAGCCACCCAGTTACGTTGTGACGTTTGGTACACCCAAAGCATTCCTACGGTATCCGGGAGTTGCACAATCTCATGGTCTAAGGAAATGATACTTGACATTAGAAAAGCTCTTAGCAAACGAACTACACGATCTTGTGCTAGGCTTAGGATTGGGTCTTGTCCATCACATCATTCTCCTAATGATGTGATCCCGTTATCAACGACATCCAATGTCCATGGTCAGGAAACTGTAACCATCTATTGATCAACGAGCTAGTCAACTAGAGGCTTACTAGGGACATGGTGTTGTCTATGTATCCACACATGTATCTGAGTTTCCTATCAATACAATTCTAGCATGGATAATAAACGTTTATCATGAACAAGGAAATATAATAATAACCTATTTATTATTGCCTCTAGGGCATATTTCCAACAGGTCCCCAGCCGCCGGCCCCAGGGCCGCCCCCAGGCGCGTTCAAAAAATAAAAGTATATAGCAAATTTTGGCAAAGTTCGGCTAAACACGACAAATTTCGGCCAACTTGGGCATATATTTCGACAAAGTTCGCGGATTTTCATTTAGCAAATATATAAACTAATCTAAAAAAGAAACTGGCTGAACGCCGAGTAGTCGCCGTCGTCGCCGCCATCCTCACCGCCGTCGTCATCGTCGGCCTTCTCCTCCTTGACGCGGGCGCCCCTGCTGGACCCAGCGTCGCCATGGCGGACTGGTGGCGGTGGCGGCGCGTCGTCGTCGTCGCTGTCGTCGATGACGACTCCTCCTCCTTCGTCACGGCCCCGGCGGCGCTCCGCGAAGCGGCGCAGGGTGGCGCACTGGCGCTCCCTCGCCATCTTCAAGGAGTCCTGGCATGCCCATTCAAGGGCCGCGTCGTCGTCGAGCTCGACCTCGCCGTGCTCCGTCTTCACGGCGGGGAGACCCGGCTCCGCCTTCACCGGCGCGAGCCCCGACTCCGTCTTTGGCTTGATGAAGCACGGAGGAGGAGCCGACGAGGAGGCGCGCCGGCCGCCCTCGTTGATGACGATGCCGGCGCTGCGAGTGCGCCGGCCGAGCGGCGTCTCCGCCACGGGCTCGGCCTTGACGCCGAGCAGCGCCGAAGTGCCGGAGGAGTGCGAGGAAGAGCGCGAGGAGGAGGAAGAAGAGAAGGAGCCGAACCTCCTTGGCTCCCATGGCCCGTCGCGTCGGCGGTGCGCCGGGGCGGCCGCCCTCGCCGGGGGGTACGCCAACGGCGGGTCGTTGCCGCCCTCGAGGTGCGTGAGCACGCCCTCAAGTGTGCGGCCGGGGACGCCCCACCACAGGTGGCGCCCCTCGCTGTTCTTCAGGTCGTCGACCACCGCCGCGCCGTTGGTGGACGCCAGCCGCTGCTGCTGACGACGCTCGAAGTACGCCGCCCAAGTCGCGTGGTTGTCGGCGGCGTACTAGGGGAGGGAGAGCTGGGCGTCGGTGAGGGAGGCGCGCACGACCTCAACCTCGTCGGCGAAGTAGGAGGGTTTGGCCATGGCGTCGGGCAACGGGGGAATGGGCACTCCCCCGTTGCTGAGCCTCCAGCCCGTCTGCCCGGCGCGCATGTCCGGCGGCGCCGGGATGTTCGCCTGGAACAGGAGCCACGACTCCTGTTCGCGGAGCGTGCGGCGGCCGAAGCCGTTGGCGGCCGCCTCGTCTCCGGGGAAACGCTCGGCCATCGGGAGAGGGGGAGGGAGAGGGAGGGGCTGGGCGGCGGCTCACGGGAGAGGGAGAGGGAGAGGGAGAGCTCGGCGGCGGCGCTCGGGAGAGGTAGAGCTCGGCGGCGAGGGCGGGGCTGGTGTGGCCACAGGCGAGCGAGGCCACCGGCTTATATAGCCGCGCCGTGCCCGTGTGTACGCGTGCGAGGGAGGGGAGGCGTCGGCGCGCCGTCCCGTGACGCGCCGCCCATGAGGAATCAATGGCAAGGCTGACCGGCGGCAGCCTTGCCATTGATTCCCCGCGGGAAACTGAGGCGTTGGGGGAAGACGAGGCGCGGTGTCGCTGACGCGGCTGGCCCGTGGCTTTTTCGCGCCAAAACCGCTCGCCCCGGCGCCCCCGGGCGCCCCCCAGCGCGCCGGGTTCGGCCTGGGTCCGCCGGCGCTGATTTCGGCCCAGGCCGGCGAAAATCGGGCTCCTGGGGGCGTGACTGGGCCGTTTTTTCGGCGCCGGCGCGAAAAAATCGCCTGGGGAGGCCTCCCTGGGGGCGCGACTGGAGATGCTCTAACTCCTTGATACTTGAGTATGCACAATGCCTCCGTTTGAGGTAGTAGCCATGTCTCATGTTCATCGAAGTGGAATTGTGAGAGGAGAGATGTCACCTCGGTTTCGAAAGCTCTTGCACGTGATCGAGTCATGGGTCCACTAGGCACTTGGTGAGACGAAGGTAGGTCCATGGGAATGACCTTGGGATGCTCCGCATTATCTCCACGGGTGGCGAGGGCACTGGGGCTACCTCTGAAGTCTAAAGAGATCCCAACTTGAGCTACTCCAACGGAAGGCAATGAATCCTGACGGTGAGTCTTTATGTTGGATAGTGCCTCATGGATCTTAGATGTTGGTGGAGGCGCAACAATCGAAGCCCAAGAATGAGCCAGCAGCCGAGCAAAACATGGAGCATGTGGTGGGGTTGTCGGCTTGCACCCATCCTGCGCACATTGTCCCGAGCGGAAGCATCGATTACACCGGATCGGATCCGTCCATCCGGGTGCCCGATGTCCTTTTCCGAAGCAACAAAAACGCCTGTTTTCTGAGCCACGCATGCGTATGACAATATATTGATACACAATCCATCTGCCAAACTACAAAAATCCAATTAATAATTTTTGGAAACATTTGTTATTCATGGTGTTTTTTGAGAGGCACAAAACCGAAGAGTAGGATCGAAGTTCTGCGATGGTATTATAAGAAGCCAGTTGTCGGATTAATAAGAAAAATGAGTGGAAACCACTGTCAAACCACGACGGCACTGGAAAACCTGAATTTCAAAACATGTTGCAAGAAGTGGGGAGCGTTGACACCACCATGATACCATTGTATTCACTCCTGAACGAAATGCAAAGAACCTCGAAGAGATTGTTTTGGCAATATGGAGTATGGATACACGATGCGTTTACCGTGTTACAAAATTCCAATTCGAAAATTGTTCAACGACTAGAATATAAAACAAACATAATTCTTGACAACTTTTTTGGGCCAACAAGCGGGACGAAAGTTTCGCGGTGGTAGAGTTAACTGTTTAATAAGGAAAATGATGAAAAACCACTCCCGGGCCACAACAGCACATGGAAACCCCGGATCTGAAGACACATTGAAAAAGCGACAAACATCGACATCAGGACAACATAAACGTATTCACTTCCGAAAGAAACGCAGAGAACCCCATAGCGGCAATTTGTGACATACGATAAAAAGGGAAGCTCCAACTTCGATAGAAGAACAACCCACCACTCAGTATCGTCATTGTTGTCACACAATGGCTACACAAGGAGAACTGGGCGGGCGCCATGGCAACTAAACCAACCTATACAACATAAGCCAACTCGCAAGGGGAAGGCTCCTAGACGATGCTGCTAAGTAGGGGAGCGACCCACGAAGCATCACCATTTGGCAGATCTGGATGGATATGATGTTTCCCTCCGACGCTCGCGGAAACATTTTTTTTTCCTTTTTTTCATTTATCATTAACTTTTTTGCTTCAAATTTTGTATAATTGTTACACTATATAGATTTGGAAATAGGGAAACTGGTATAGTGGTACAATACAAAAAAGGAACATTATATAGGTTTGCACATTAAATCTTTTCAGCTGGAAGGTTTCCTACTACAAAGCCCCATACGTGACGTCCATTATGGAATTAAAATACAAACACCCTATACACTCAACTTCAGAAAGCAAGCAAACTGAGTGTACTCCCTCCGTTCCGAATTACTTGTCTTGGATTTGTCTAGATACGGATGCATCTAGACTCATTTTAGTGCTAGATACATCCGTATCTAGACAAATCTAAGACAAGTAATTCGGAACGGAGGGAGCAGCTCAGATGGTTAGATTCCGCGTGGTGAAATCAGCCCACCGGGGTTGAAGTCCTACACTTACTATTGGTGCTCGCATCTTTACTAAATCTATTTCAGGTGTTCCAGCGATGCTATTGGTGCTCGCATCTTTACTGAATCAATTTCAGGTGTTCAACATCAGTAAGAAAAGGTATGCAGCCACAGCCTGAAAATCACACAAAAAGAAGGGCATGAACTGATGAACATACGTATAGCTCAACATAAGTAAGAAAAACAACACCTAGTCAAAAAAGGTGTTACTAGTCAAAAAAGTGAAGAGGTTAATGCCCCACAGTATATAGCCTACAAAGCATGGAAGCAACACATAATGTGCACAAAAATTGTTAAATATGCCAATAGATTAAGCAATCAGTTCTCTTGGATACCATGCACATCGGATGGCGAATAACATGCATACTTAGTTAGCTTGCTGAACTTTATTCTTACACATAAAAAGCTCTTTTAAGTCTGTTTCCATTAAAGAAAAGCCCCATGTTTCCATTAAAGAAAAGACCAACAGAGGAAGGCGAACTAAATATTAGTCTGCGTAAACTACCATAAATTAGCTAGCAGCTTTAAATTCCACATCTAATTGCTTACATCTGATTATCAACTCCAGTTTTTTTTCTATGGAATGCATGGTTGACCTAATAAAATTCACCAGTTACATAGCTCCTCGAGCATTTGCGGCTTTTCTATTAAAAATAATAAGTAATTGGAAACATTAGCTGGTGCTAAATTCGACTACATTAGCTGGTGCTAAATTACTGTTGACTGAGCAGCAGCTTCGTTGCCCAAATATTTCAATAACCCATTCCGCAGCAGTGCTCATAGAGGTAGAGTAAAAATAAACACCATTTGATAACACAAAAAGTTTGCCAGTGTACAAAAAAAAAGTTCAGACCACAAGTTCCTACCCTAGAGCAGTGCAAAAGAAAAATATGTCCTGGTGTGGACGTAAATTATCATGAAGTATCAAGTTCAGTGTTGATACTTGAACAGAACTAACACCATTTAGCTAGCTTTTCTCAAACAGAACACGAGGTTTTCACTGTATTCAACTCGATATGGCTTGTTAAACAACATTTGTTGATTCCCCTGAATTTGGCTGCAACTAAGTTAGTTGTGTACGCCGACTCACTACTTGTTTTGATTTGCAGTTCCTAGGATGAACTGGGTATCTTATTCATCTTTTCGTGTAGAATTAACATACATCAAGTTTAGTCTGAACATTTGCTGATTACTCGAAAGGAACAGCAATTACATGAGCACATTGGGTTGTTTAATTTCCTTCAGCCATAGAAAAATAAATGCACCAAGGGTAACATATCTAGAGTTTACATACAATATCTAGGGCAATACGAGAAAAATAAATAACTTACAAAATTCAGAAAGAGAAAAGTAGGAGCTTCTCTGAATAAAACCCCAGCACGCGTCAGGTCATACATACTTGTTACAGAAGGAAGCTTCAGGGCATCATCAATTAACAAAGCCTTTAGCATCATGTGTAGTGTAGCAAAGGCCCGGCCACCATACTTGGTCGATATCCTGGAAAGAAGAAGAAAGAACTATGCATCTATATCCAGTGTCATCACATCTTCTCCTGGAAGAAAGAAAGCACCATCAATCTACAATATTCAGTAAATAAGTTAGTATACTCCTCTTTCTTGCCCAGCTGGCAAGTCACTTCGGTCATCAAGCGACCCCTTCCCCTTGTCTTCATTGCATTAATCTTGTTTATATATATACTCATAAGCTAAACTAGGCACGAGAGAAGAGACACACACCTGATCTTCATTTCAAATATATATACCCATAAAACAGAGGATGGTACATAAGACTCACCTTACTATTCCCAAAAAATATTCCAAGGGAAAAAGATTTCCCAGGAATCTATATAAATAGTGCTAATATTGAATAAAATTAGCTAACAGGTATCGCAGAGATTAACATGGTAGTGCCATAAACCCTTTTAAGATTACCTTAACATAAGTTCGTTTATATTGTATGAAATGCCCTCTGTTTTTCAGCACCATACCATACAAGCATCATTTTGTGTCTCCGATACAAATACAAGGGCCTTTGGAATAACCGCTACGTATTGCTAAATGGGTAGGCTGTCAACAAAATGCTACTGGCCAACTACTGAAGTATTCAGTTTTGACATCAGATGCTCCTAGAAAAAGTATCAGCAGGCCATCCAAGAATATAAGAGAAGATAAATGAAAAAACTGGTACAAACTACTACTAGTAAACAATGACCTGCTTTCACAACAGTTAATATCTTATAAACAAAGCTACTGCAGGAAGAATGAAGAGTTTCAGCTTAGAAGAACTAGAGGAAGCAACCAAAAGACTAGATCAAAACTGCAACCTCAGCAGTGACCAACACGTTAATTCCAGATTTGTTGCCACCAAAAAAGATGTTTAACGAATTTGGGGGCTTCATATCATCTTCATGGCAAAAATGAGAACCTTTTTTCATGGAAAGATAGATTGAGTCAGGATTGCATTGAAAGCTGAAATGGCATTAATAGAACATAAACATATAGGGTGTGCAGAATACTCTTCATTAATATATTTGAAAGCATTTGCAGAATGCCCTGATGTCACACTCTCTTAGTTCTAGTATGCATGACAATATGACATCATGATGGACAGGTTAATTGAAGTATAATTCTTTCTTGTCTACCGAATTATGTAATGGACATACAACAGTACCCTAAAATCAAATTATCAGTTTCATCCAGGATTGGCGACACTGAATTAACATGTACCAGACATACTATAGCAGATAACCAACATCTAGTTAGGCAAAGAACACTGAGACGAAAATTACCAGCTCACTACACGTAGACATACGTATACATTTGTGAAACTTCAGATCAAATACTGTGAGTGTGAGGCAGATCCAAAATACAATAAGACATGCTTCGCTTGACAGAGTCAGGACTTCTATTATTATTATATTATTTGACGAATCAGAGTCAGGATTATAGGCTCAGGAAAATCAGCTTTATCAACAAAATCTGATCTGGTACATAGGAGGAAACCACAAGCTATCAACGAAGCGCACATCATACCATGAGAAGGTCGTACGGTAACAGCACAATCAAACAAAGAAAATTGTCACCATCCACCAACCTACCCATCACCATGCAGCATAGTTTGGACGAAGGCTATGGGGAAATCAATTTGACATTGGACATTCAGACAATTTGCTCCAAGGTTCATGGATATAACTTTCAGCTAGATACTTTGATTAACTGTAAAACAGACTCAAGTACAAACGCACAAAGATATCATTAGCTCTGGACCAAAATTGCTTATGGAAGGGTACAATTATCATGCAGTGATCATGAAGATAATGCACAATGGATACCAGAACGAAATACCACATACTTATAGAGCCTGTCTGAATATTATGTGCAGATGGCCAACGAAAACTATTCATAACAGAAACTATTCAAAAGGCCATGCATGACATAAGATGGCAGAGATAGCATGAAAATAAAACTACTCCCGTCCAACAAAAACTATGTATGGGTCCGGAAAATTTGGGCATCTAGCAGATATATTATATTACATAATTAAATTGTTCACAACAATGAATTAACAAATTTAAGAATGTCATTGTCTAACTATTACTCCCTCCGTCCCATTGTGGTCTAACTATTATTCAGTTTTGGCATCAGATGCTCCCAGAAAAAGTGTCATCAGCCAGTAAGCCATCCAAGAATATAAGAGAACAATAAAGCAAAAAACTGATACAAATTACTAGAAAACAATGACCTGCTTTTACAACAGTTAATATTTTATAAACAAAGCTACTGCATGAAGAATGAAGACATCCAGCTAAGTTGAAGAACTAGAGGAAGCAACCAACAGACTATATCAAAACTGCACCCTCAGCAGTTATCAAAATGTTGTGGCATCAACAACTGCAGAATTATTCCCGCAAAAAAGTTCAACAAATTTTGGGACTTCGTATCATCTTCATGGCCATATTGAGAACCCTTTTTCATGGAAAGATAAATTGACTCAGGATTGCACTGAAAGCATTTGCAGATAAGACCATAAAGATATAGAGTGTGCAGACATACTCTTCATTAATACTTGAAAGCATTTGCAGACTGCCCTGATGTCAGACTTTCTTAGTTATCAACATATTGGGGTTCAGAAATCAAGTTATCAGTAATGTCAAGCATTGGCCACAACAAAACCAAAATTCAGTCATGAAAAGAACACCTAATCATGAATTACCAGCTTAATACGATGAGTGGAAATTCTGTTGTTGCACACGCAGCTACCAATTTTCATAGCCTGTTCTTGGTTCATGTAAATCTGAATCTAGCAGGAACCTCCCCTATGCAAGCGGCTGCATAGTCTTCAGCAATGTGTGGTGCAGCTTGCTTGTGAGGGCATATGAACTTCTCCACAAATACCTTCTCACTGACCATGACGATTTTGTAGTAGCCTCTGTCATGATTTAGCAATGCATTTTCCTTAAGAAATCGCATAACATAGTACCGGGGCTTGAGCCGGCCCTCCAGGCTAAGACCGAGCATTACCGGCCGGTGAGCAATGTACGCCGGTTCCAACCCCACCTTAGAGATGAGGAAATCGGACTTGAGCTGCAGCATGTCCTTTGACCGCGTCAGCACAGCCGGAAACTTGGGCACAGCAACGCGGACCTCGGCATCTGACCACCTTAATGTCTTCTTCAACTGTTCCACTTTGGCGGCAATCTCCTCCTCGCTGAGATATGCGACAGGATGCAGCACTTGCCTGAACATTCCAGAGCCAGGGGACACACCTATACCTTCGGCAGATGCAACCATCTCCAGGACACGCCCTGGTTTGGCACTAAGTATCCACGGCGCACGGATGAACAGCTTGGCAATATCACAAGCACCTAGCCCGCACTCTGCTAGGAGATTGACATTTGGCTTGACCACCCTCTCGAGGTCAGAGCCGAGGAAGCCGGATGAACAGCCGTGTTTGAGCGGCCGGACCAAGTTCTCGATGCAGCCGAAGAGCGGTAGGTAGTACTCTAGCTTGGAGACGACGGATCTGCAGCGGAAGTAGCCGGGGGCGAGCGAGACGAGGCGCACAATCTCAGCTTTTGACAGGCCGAGGCCGGCGAGCCCCGCGACGACAGGGCCCAGAGTTCTCTCCACGCCGGCGCAGAGGAACCGCGGATCCTTGGCGACGAGGGCCGCCACATCGGCGCCGGAGAGGCCGAGGCCGGCGAGGAAGGCGAGAACGGCATCGGGGTTGGCGGGGGACTTGAGGTGGGAGAGCTCGGCGGAGGCCTTGAGTGCCTGGGCACAGGTCAGGCCGCAGGAGGAGACGTGGTACTCCTCCACGGCGAAGCTAGGGTTCGGAGAAATGCGGGGGTCAGCGGCCGTGGAGAGGAGGCGCTGGAGAGAGAGGAGTGGGGAGGTGGAAGGAGAGGGCGCGGCGAAGACGAGATGGGAGAGGACGCGCTGCCGGAGGTGGAGCATGACGCCGCGACGGCGGCGGCGGGCGGGTTGGGCGTGTTTATCTCCGGTCGTGTGATGAACCTTTTTTTTTTTGAGTGGAGTCGTGTGATGAACTTGGCTGAGCTAAAGTTACCATCCAATCCCTGCCATCCAACGGCTTATATCCATCCGCAAGCAGCTTCCATCAGAACCCAAATAACTTTGAAGATTATTTTGACGACCAAACTACTCCCTCCATACGGAAATATAAAAGCGTTTAGATTGCCATTTTAGTGTAAGAAAATATATTTTTATAAAAGGGTCTAAAAGTCTAATTCATAATTTGTTCAACATTTGTTATTCATGATAATTTTTGGGACACACAAAACCGACAAGTATAGGGTGGAAGTTCTGCAATGGTAGTAGAAGAAGGCGGTTGTCGAGTTGATAAGAAAAATGAGCGGAAGCCACCGTCAAGCCACCATGGCACTCGAAAACCTGAATTTGAAAACACGTTGTAAGAAGTGGGGAGCGTTGACACTTCCATAATATCATTGTATTCAATCCTCGACGGAATGCAAAGAACCTCGTAATAGTGGCACCAAACCGCCGCTGAAATGGGGCATACAACGAAAAGGAAACTCCAACTTCGATAGACAAACATGACCCACCGCTCAACAAGAGGAGATTTGGGCGGCGCGGACCTAGCAATCGTGGATTAGGTGTAGTGTTGACTATTCAGACAAAAAATCTAGGGTTCATTTATGAAACACCACGCGCGTGCGCGTGACGCGAGGTGGGCAGCAGGCGGGAGCCACTTCTCTTGTCAAGCTCCAATAGCATCTGAAAGAGGAACCACTATAAAGAAGTCCAACTCTTTCTCCAAATCCGGGGTCGCACTAAACTTACACCATTTCCCTTGTCATGACCCCTACATGAACCCTTTGAAATTTTTCTGAAATTGTTGGATGGGCCCAATGACCACCACTTTATTGATGAAAATCATCAATTGGGAACCAATGATAATGTTGAGAAAAATACAACCAAGGCAGAAAAAACGCGCTCAAGCACGAGTGTGCACAATCTCGAATCCTAGCCAATCACAAAACTCCAATCCTAGCCAATCACAGCAACCTAGCTCAATTTCAGCAAATGGCCCCAGTTCAATAGACCAGCAGCAACGGGAGCTCTCTGCGTCCTACTCCTCTGCAACCTCGTCCGCGGGCACGACGGCCTCGGTCTGCCCTGGGCTGAAGAAGTTGGCAGGCAGCACCAGCATCGGGCCGTCGCTCCCGTCGTGTTTGCGCAGGTACGCCAGGCCCAGAGAGTACCCCAAGGCCCGGGCCACAGGGACCGCCACCGCGTTGCCGACTTGCATGTACCTGCAAGCACCAGGATTCAAGACACCAACAGATGTTCAGTTTCAGTCTTGATTTATTTATGAAAGTACGACTAGCAGAGCAGTTCGTAAACTTGCCGCTCCTTGATGGGACCATCCAGGCGATAATAATCCGGGAACCCCTGCAGCCTCGCATTCTCGCGGACGGTCAGAACTCGGGCCTGGCTCGGGTGTAATATTCTCTGCAGGCAGCAACACGAAACGCATTTAGAGATTCTGGACCTGAGACCTGTCGAAACTGAACAAAAGGTTTTGTGCTTCCTAAAATGGTCAGATCAGAAAACTGAGGCAGCTTGTGACAAAAAAGCTGACCTGGCTGTGTGGGTTTGCACTGGTCACCACTGTAGGGACCGTCTCATCCCACCACAGTCGTCCAAACGGCCTATAAATGCATCACCGCGTGTATCTTAAGAGCAGCGTCAAACAACCTAGTATAGTTTCAGAAAGGAAAACGGTGAACATACGGCACTAACCTGAGAGACTTGCCGCTCCTGAACTTGATTGCATATTCAGGGACCTGGCCATACAGACATGCAATCTTCAGCAATTGTGACTAGAAAAATCATGACGATATTGGGCAGTGCAACACATACCAATGGATTACCGGACTCAAGGTAAACTCGTGGAATCTCAGGGTCAAACTCAGCGACGTTGTTTGGCCCTACTCTTACGCCTTCCAGGTCACGGAAGTTGGCTCCCTAAGCGAGAATTCAAAATTTTCACAAAGGGAAAAAGGAGTGATCACACAGGAAACATTTGGAAAAATTCAGCCACCTACCTTCTCAAATGGTATTCGCTTAACGCGCTCATAATCATCTTTATTCAACCTCAGAGGACAGTGATCCATTAGCGTGCCTTCTCCAGGACCGGTTTTATCACCGAATGAGTAGTCCAACATTTCTAGAACATGGGAACAACATTAATAAAAAATAATAATTTAAATGCATAAAACTGTACTGAAATGTGAAATGCAAAAGGAAAGGACTTTTCACAAACAAAAAAGATGAGCATATATTCGTCTTATCAAAAGAGCTATATAGTTACCTTTACGGCTAAGACGAATGTAGCGCTGAAATTCTGTCTTTGGTTTCACAAGGTATTCCATTACGTCATCAGCTTGATCGTTACCAACCTGCTAACAGATGTAAGACGATATGTGGAAAATATGACATATAGAAGTCAAGTAAATGCATGCCTTCGGTAAATCTGAGATCGCATCTTCAAGAACCAAGGCATTCTTCAAGGTTGGATTTTGAATTTCGTCATATGCCACAACACTTTGCTGCAACAAAAATAAGCTCGTCTGCATATTTTCACTTCTCATAGGATTTCATTACGATCTTAATTTTATTATGGTTTTGCTTACCGTGAATGCATTCGGCGCCCCGCCTCGTATAACAACATTATGCGTGGGGAGAGGATGCTTTGGGAGCACCTGCATATCCAAATACAACTGATCAATCATCTCAGAAATAAATTTGCAACAAAAACTGAAAGTGACAAAGAATATTAAAACAAACCATTGTAGTGAGGGCACCCCATAGGAAGGTGCGCATGCGGAACTGTGGAAGCCCGTAACAACCTGCTAACATAATACCCAGCCGAGACTGGTAGTTCATAGCCACCAATCGGCTCAACGCATACCTACCTAGATATCCTTCGGCAAATTGCAGTATATCCACCACATTTTCCATCAAAACGAACTTCGGCCGCAAATAGGAAACGATGTTCATAAAAGTGACCAGCTGCCTATTCTTATCATCATTTAGTGGGTCGTCACGGTTTCTGAACCGATTTAACCCGCTTATCCCTTGACAAGGCGGGCCCCCACACAAGACATCTACATCACCCTTCAAAAGTAACAGAACAAATAATGAAATAAACAACATCAGGAATCTGATATGCATGTACAAATTAAGGAGAAAGAATAGCAAGTACTCACAGGCAGTGGTAATACTTTTCGCATGTGGCCTTCTTGAACAAACTCCTTTATTTTTAAAGGGCAATCGCTGAATACTAAAAAAGAATCAATGAACTGTACATAGATCTTTTTCAGTAACTGCAATGGAAATAGACATTATTATGTAATAGGAATATGTCAAATTAGATACAAACCTAAGGTTTTCAATGGGCTCCCAGGTATCCTCTTCGGGACCGTATCCCTTCCATTGCACCTGTTCAAGAAAATATCACACCAACCTAAATAACAGAAGTATGAGCACTAGAAATGAGCTAGATGGATGGTGTAGTACTTTGAAATAAATGCAACTTTTCCTATCAATGCCACCATAGCAGATATCAATGAGTTTTTGTACGACATATTCGTCCTTTTTGAGTTCACCCTCTTCCTCCTCCTCATCCATCGAAGGAGGTGCCTCAGCATTATTATCATGGACATATTGGTCACATAGAACTGCCCATTCTTTTAAAAGAGATAGAAAATCATCAGCCTTCTCGTTCCGCACCTATATTCAGAAATCACAAGAAAAATTCTAGTCAAGATAGAACAAGAGGATTTGTACCAGCCAAAAAGGATTAAAGATTCATGAGCCAACCTCGGTCTTGGGATGGTTGGACTTCAAGCTTTTGCACGCGTGGCTGTTAAAATCAACAGCCCACCTCTATAAATATAAAAAAAGAAATTATAGAAATAATGAAGGGTGGTCGACAAATCATTCTCCAAATAAATATAAGGCTAAGTAATACCGTCTCAAGTTTCAATCCAGCTAGTGCAGCGCCCAAGCACAATCCAGTGGACATGCCACCGCAACCAGAATAAAGGTCAAGTAGCGTTGCGGTTGCCACAGAGGTGTCAACCTCCGAATCAGCATCCGAAGAAATCCCTGAAATTTCATTTATATCTACACGCAAAACACATCTTCAGTTATAATACTGAACTGGCAAGATTATTCAACAGATCATTAAAATTACTGAACATGCTGATGCGCTCATGTCCTAATTGCCCAAGATTATAGGTGATATCTACCAAAGGTAAGTTAACTAATAGATGAAAATTCCTAGGCCCATGATGCCCCTTAGTTAATTCTATCTTTTTCTACCAAAAATATTCTTGCATGTTTGAACACAGCTTACATGCACAGAAAAAAATATGTCATCCTAATGTCTACCGAACCTATCCGCAGAATTAACATTCCAAACACAGAAAGCATGGACAATGAGATTGGGTTAAACTTAACCTAGAATCCTAGATTATGATCAACATGGACAGATGGGATTTGTTTTTACATATCCTCTAAAATGTTTATCTCCCAGGAGTTAATTTACATGACTAAACAGGTTAATTTAGCAACAATATTGGAAATATTTAAACATTAAGGAGGACAATAATTAGCTTGCAAAATTGAACAGAGTTATAGGTTAGCAGCAACAATTGCCATTTATGATATTTACTGACTGTTTTAACAAACGAGTTACATCCTAATTTCTATTGAACGTATGAGTTTAGATTTTAACTGGTTGAAATAACATTTTGCAGGAAGAAAGCATGGGCATAAGACAATGAGTTTAGATTTTAACTTAAACCAGATTATGATCAACATGGTCTGATGGGAAAAAAAATTCACATGTTGGTTAAAATGCTCAACTCTTATGAGTTAATTTACAAAACTAAACAGAGTTACAACAAATTATAGCAACAGTATTGAACATGTTTAAAGCATTAGATAGGTCAATAAAAAGCTTGCATAACTGAAAAGAGTACAAAGGTCACAGCAGCAATTACCATTTGTGATATTTTCAAAGGTAGAGTAGGGCACAGTGTACGACATGTCATAGTACAGATCGTTGTCAGCCGCTAGTTGGGCTTTTGCTTCCAGATCAAGCTAAAACGTGGAGTTAAGAAAATGAGAACCATTTCATCAAGGAGGGGAGACACAGTTCTGAACAAGAGCAGTAACCTTGGGATCGACTTGCAGTATTTTAACCTTGGACACTATACAGTCAAGCGGGTTGTCGTTCCTCTCGTCAGAGAGGAAGACCCGCTTGGGATCATGACTATGATCATCAACCAATTTCGCGGTCGAGATCACTGTGTCCTCTGACCGGAAGAACCAACGGCAGTTGAAGTACTTGACATGGTCTGTTCCCTCAAAAAGTTCGGTGATCCTACCAATGAAATGGGGCTTTCCTTCCTCAGCCTAAACAGGAGTGATGATAAAGGAATCAGGAATGAATAAACCTATGCAAACATCTAACAGATAACAAGGATTTTTTTTTACATCAGCAGAAACCATATTCACGGAGAAACGTGCCGTATGGATGCAGTTCGGTACTCCCTCCGATCCGTCTTATCTGTCACTAGAAAAGGACTGAGATAATACAGCTCGGTAGTATAACTAGCGGCAATTTTTTCGGGCCAGAGGAGTACCCAAAATGGCATTAAGCAATGCAAGCTGAGGTGTAAATTCATTTTGTACAAACCGTGGCATTAAGGTGAGCGAGTATTACAAAGCAGGAAGCATGGAGGCAACCACATTAGGCGCATGAACGGAGCATTACGATGACGGTCAGCCATCAAGTACTTGACAGCAGCATGCATAACCGCAATGGCATGAGCTGTTGAAAAGAAGCATTATGATGGCACCCTGATAATTAATAACAACAAAAAAAGAAAGAAAAAAAAAAAGAAGCAATGATAGCAGCAAGCATAACAGCGGTCACATGAGTTGTGGAGGCAGAACAGTAGCATGAAAAAGTGTAAAAGATAGCGAGTATTCTTTTACTGCAGCAGCCATATGCAGAGCCACGTGGGCCCAATTGGGTACCAGAGGAAATGCATCTACGCAGCAAATTTTCTACAGAGAAGTAGAGTGGTCATGCTGATTAACAATGATGATAGGACCATCGATCTCACAGCAGAAGCATATGACGGAGTGATACTAACCATGGCAGCCTACCTAAATAACAATGATGATGAATGGAGCAACCATTCCTTCCTTAGCAGCAAGCACAACTGGAAGCATGTACTAAAACATAGGAGTACTATTGAGGATTTTCCAGCAGCAAACATGCTGATAACCAGAGCAGAGGAAGACGATTACCGCTACATACACATCATCACGGAGGTTATAGACGATTCCTTCCACCTGGGCTGCCCGGTAATGGCAGCGCGCCTTCACCTCCTCCTCCTCCCCCTCCCCATTTCTGCCCAGACGAACGCAGATGCAGAAATCCCTAAGCATTCAGCACAGTATCCACACACCACACACACGCTCAGAGAGAGAATAGACACAAGGGGAGGGGGCGTGAGCTACCTGCGCTGGCGGTGGTAGCGGTGGGGAAACTTGGCCCGAGCTTCGTCGGCGGGGATGGGATCCCCGACGAACTCGGGGTCGGCATCCTCCCTGGGCGGACGCCCCCTTGTCGCGCGCTCGGTCACGACGAGCGGCGGCTCGTCGGCGGACCTCCGCTTGCGGGCAGGCGAGGCCCCCGCCGGCGCCGGCGCCATTGCGGGCTGTGGAGATTTGGGGGGAGAGGGGAGCGGCCGGATGGTGGGGGTCGCTCGTGCCAGTGCCGGCGTCTCCGCCTCCGGGGCAGCAATGTCGGGGATGGATTTTTATTTTTATTTTTTTGAGCAGTATGTCGGGGATGGGTTGGAGCCCGCTCCGCTCAGTGCGAGCCCGTTCGGGTGGAAGCAAGCAAATCCACCCGAGCTGGGCCATCCCGCTACTGCGGCAGGCCATAAGCTCTTTTTCCTGTATATTTTTTACGTTTTACGTTTTCTGTTTTCTTTTTCGCTTTTTACTTTTTTTTTATACTTTAAAATATCATATATATATATATATATATATTACAAAAAGCACTCTTTAAAAAACATTTGAAAAATGTTGAACAAGTATTTAAAAAATGTTGTACGACTACTTGGAAAATATGTTGAACAAGTATTTGAAAAAATGTTGATCATGTATATAGAAATGTTGCACAAGTATTTTTTAAATGTAGAACATGTATTTGAAACTGTTGAACAAGTATTTTAAATTTTTTGAACAAGTATTTGAAAATATGTTGATCTTGTATATAAAAATGTTGAACATGTATTTTTTTAATGTAGAATATGTATTTTAAAAAAATACTGAACAAGTATTTTAAAATTATTGAACAAGTATTTGAAAAATATGTTGAACAAGTATCTGAAAAACGTTGAACAAGTATTTCAATTTTTTTATCATACATATATAAATGTTGAGCAGGTATTTTTAAAATGTTGAACAAGTATTTAAAAAATCTTGAGCAAGTATTTGAAAAACTATTGATCATGTATATAAGAATATAGAATGAAAAAAAAAAGAAACAAAGAAAACCCAAAAAATGAAAACCAAATAAGAAACAAAATAAATCAAAGGAAAAAGGAAATGAAAAAACTGAAGAAACAAATGAAAAAAGCCATAGAAAAAAAAACAAGAAACAAAAAAGGAGTAAACCCGACACTTTTTTTCTATAAGTAGAGCGCGCCCTAGCATTTATCACGAACACTATGCTATAGTGGTTAGCTTCACTACTCCTCATGGAGGAGACCCAGGCTCGAATCCATCGGAGCTCCTATTGGACCCTAACTGTGTCCAGCTGCGCGCCGACGCACAGGCTGACCGAACTAGTGATCTACAAATCATTGACGAGTGACTAGGGCAAATACCTACTAGTGAAAGACTTTAGCGCAATGGTTTTAAGAATTCACTAGAGCGGGATATTTAGTGCAGCCTAATCATTTACTGAACTGTATAGTTTTTTGAATTATTTGAACTAATTTTTGAAAACATGGAGAATTTTCTGAAACAATGTGAACAAAATTTGAAATTTCTATACAATTGTTTTTGAAAAGGGTGAAAATGAAAACACAAATGATGAAACTATTTGATTTTTTTTAAACGCCAACATTTTTATTTGAAAGAGAACATTTTTTGAAATTCCTCAAAGATTTTTTGAATTACCGAACAAAATTTGAAAACTTTGTTTAATTTGTGAAATTATTAATAAATGAGAACATTTTTTGAATTTCCTAAACATTTGTTTTTTCAAAAAGGAACAAAATTTGAAAACTCACATCTTTAAGGAAATTATAGACAAATTTCAAACATTTTTTGAAATTCCTTGAACTTTTTATGAGTTTGTGGACAAATTTAAAAAATAAGAACAAAAGTAGTAATTCAGAACAATTTTTGGAAATGGGAACGATTTTGAAATCACTAAACATTTTTCATCTTCCGAACAAATTTTGAAAAATACAAACATTTTCTCAAATGTTGAATTTTTTTAAAATTATAAACTAGGTTGAAATTACCGAACCTTTTCTGAAAAGAAGCAAAGAATTTTTTATATTCTAAATAATTTCGAATATTTGATCATTTTCTGAATTTCCCATCAAAATTTGAAAACGGGAACATTTGGTATATTAGAATGTTTTTGAAAATTTGAACTTTTTTTGAAAAAAGAAAATATCAAAAAAGGAAAGAAAAGAAGAGAAAAAGAGAAACAGAAAAAGAAGTGGAAAATACTAAAAAAATGAAAAAGAAACTGAAAAACATAATACGCAGGAAAAAAGCCGGTTCTGGGAACCTACTAGAAGGTTCCATCTCTCGTCGCTAGCATCGTTGCCCTGTGCGAATCCCTGACAATTCACCGCAGCGAGCGGTGAATAGGGTTTTCCCGAATCCTTGGTTGACCCCTCTGCTCGCTCCTCTTTTCTTGTCATTTGTTTTAAGTGCATTATATTGGGTCGGCCCTTACTATGCATTCGACATGAGGGTTTCTTTCTGCCTCGCTTAAAGAGAGAAATAGAGCTCAAGCCACCCTTGTGGCGGCTGCCGCCTGATGGGCTTTGGGCCATTAGTGGTACCTCTTTTTCTTTGCTTTTTAGGTCCGATTTTTCAGCAAACTGATATTTGTCCTAACTCATAACTCTGCCCAAATGATAAGTGCCACACGTGTGGCACGAAGGAACATGATCCAAACGCCTTAATTATCATTCATTTTGCCACATCAAATAGATGACATTAGTGAAATCTTTTTGGTTTTTCGGACTTAAAAATGTTTTATCTCTTAAATAAAAAATCTGATTAAAAATCCGTTTTCATCATTAAATCCGTCTCGACGAGATCTTCAAAAGTAGATCACATATTGATACAACAATTTTATATGTTTTGATATGATTTGAATGGACTAACCCGGACTGACGCTGTTTTCAGCAGAACTATCGTGGTGTTGTTTTTTATGCAGAAATAAAAGTTCTCGGAACTGGACGAAACTTTTTGACGATTTTTTTAAAAAGAAAAAATACTGGAGCAAAGTACCACCGGAGGGGGCCCCTGCTGCCCTCAAGGCACCAGGGCGCGCCACCTCCCTGGCGCGCCCTGGTGGGTAGTGGCCCCCTGAGGCCCATCTTCGCTGAAACCGACGCCAAAAAATCCTATATATTCACAAACCTCTGAACGTTAACCTAGATCAGAAGTTTCGCCGCCGCAAGCCTTTGTAGCAACAAAAAAACCAATCTAGACCCCGTTTCGGCACTCTGCCGGAAGGGGAAATCATCACCGGTGGCCATCTTCATCATCCCGGCGGCCACCATGATGAGGAGGGAGTAGTCCACCCTCGGGGCTGAGGGTTTGTACCAGTAGCTATGTGTTTAATCTCTCTATCTCTCTCGTTCTTGAGATGGCACGATCTTGATGTATCGCGGGCTTTGTTAATATAGTTGGATCATATGGTGTTTCTCCCTCTCTATCTTGTTGTGATAAATTGAGTTTTCCCTTTGAGATTTAGTTTTATCGGATTGAATACTTTTATGGATTTGAGAGCACTTGATATATGTCTTGCATATGAATACCCGTGGTGACAATGGGGTATTATATGGATTCACTTGAGATATGTTTTGGCACTCATCTCGCGGATTCCGGAGATGACATTGGGGTAATCTATGCATAGGGGTTTGATACGTCCATTTTGCATCATGTTTACCTACTGTTATTTATAATGTTTTTATGCATAATAATGCTTTTTAGAGTAATTCTAATGCCTTTTCTCTCATAATATGCAAGGTTCACACAAAGAGGGAGAATTTCGTCAGTTGGAAATCTGGACCTGGAAAAGCTACGCGAGGCCACCTATTCTGCACAACTCCAAACAAGCCGAAACTTCACAAGGATTTTTTATGGAATAAACAAGAAATACTGGAGCAAATAACCATCGGAGGGGGGCCACCTCGTGATAGTAGCCTCCTTTTGTGAATCATTTGCTACTCATGTTGAACTCCCTAAAGAGAAGTGGTTTAAATATCACCACTAATGTAGGATGCTGCTAACGCGACACCACGATTAGAGACCCTTCGACGAATCTATGTGCGATGCAATAATCGTAAACGGTGGTGTAAAAAACCGTCAAAAAAGGTGCAAAAAGTTTGCGATGGCGGAGCCATCAAACACGGTTTAGATTTTAGTTGTGTGTGCGATCTAGGGCATACGGTTCAGTCCAATGAACTGTTTGCGACGAGGCGAAACAAAAGAAACGGGCAGCCTAATGAAGGCGTGTGCGATATATGTAGGGGAACGCAGCAGAAAACAAAAAATTTCCGACCTACGCACCAGCCCAGGACCACTATGGAGACTGCATACAAGGTTTGATCTTTTTCGTTACCGACTCATAGCGCAGCGGGAAGTAGAGTCGATGACGATCGGTGGTGCAGATCCCCGCAGCTAGGATTTACAACCTCCCAACCGCGAGGATGTATACCCTCATCTGCCCCTCAGACAGCCCTCCGGGAGGCGGTCGAACAGCCCCCCGGACGGTGTCGCGGACAGCCCTTCGGGAGGACCTTCGAAACTCGAACGGTCACTCGGACAGCCCTTCGGGAGGACCTTCAAAACTCGGACGGTCACATGGACAGCCCTTCGGGAGGCACTCACGAACTAAGACCGAAACTACGATCTCTCTACAGAGTTGCACACATACGGTGTCATCTATCCGGCAGGGCTTCGCCGTCCAGAACTAGTTCCTGCCGGAACCCAGACAGCCTTACGGCTCTACGAAACTCTTTTCGTGGGAGGGAGAGAAGAAGCCAGATAATGCATGGCATGTGTATGAGAGAAAGGGATGAGTGTGGAGGGCTGCCCCTCCACCTCTATTTATAGGAAATCCCAAGGGGGTAGGTTAGTTTCACAAAAAACCCAAAATGCACATGAATGAAGTCCTTCCACAAGGACCTAGGAGTGAAACCAAGGAACAAGAGGGTCCCCAAGGGGGGATACCCCATGTGGCCGGCCACACCCCCATGAGGGGCCCAAAAAATGGCTCCTATCCATCCATGTCATCCCCAAGATCTTTTGGAGCAAAGCCCCAAAAGGTGGCTTTCCATAAAGTAACCATAAAGCTGATTTTCACTATTCACGACGACATTTTTCAGCGTCTGATCGAACTGAAAATATTTATGTGGGCTAAGAACATTTCCAGTACCCACTAAAATGATTTTCAACATGTTCCGAAACAATTCCGGTTTTAGTGATTTTCATCTGCGAAACGCATATGAAGTGGCTCCGGCAGCTCCGGAACATTTCCGGTTTTTATCTCAGAAAATTCCAAAAAGCTTCCAGAATGATTCTGGCATCCTCCAAGAATTATTAGGCATGTGCCGAAACCAATTTGACTTAATGGTGTATCCCGAAACAACTTTTCGGTATCATCGAAACTTATCCGATGACCTCTCTCTACGGTACGATTCCGCTGTCCGAAACTTTTCGGTGTCCGAAACTTTTTCGGTGATTTTCTCTCAGACTCCCTGTCTAGTATTCAGCAGATAGATGACCCTTAAGCGTGTGACCCTATAGGTTCGGTGAAGTATAGACATGAACCGGAACCCCTTCCGATCAATGATCAACATCGGAGCCGTGGACACCCATATTGACCCCTATACCCACACGAATAAATATTCGAGTGAACCTCCAGTTGCCGTGTGCTATTCTTGTTGCTTCGCGATATGTTACAAATACCCAAGGTGAGACATGTTGGCATTCCCGTGGATCAACAACTTGTCCACTATGCTAGTTACCTCGTTACCGGTATTGTTCTCTTTTCTCGTTATCGTGTTCCGGCATCCCCGTGATCAAATCACAAAGTGTCTGGCCAGACGATGATGGATACCGTAACACCAAGAGGGCCCAGAGATATCTCTCCATCGTCGGAGGAGCAAATCCCAATCTTGAGCTATCAAGTTACTTGACACACTTTTCCATGAACCCGTAAGCCGCCGTAATAGCCACCCATTTACGGATGACGTTTAACAAACCCCAAAGTTCATGAAGCAAGCATGAAGAAACTCGATACTCTCATGGTCTAAGGAATCATGCAAACGTTAACCATCTCTGTGTTATGTACCAATAAACTTGTGACGAATGAATCTCATAGCAAAACATCATGTCGGGTCGATTCAACACAAATGTTCTCTTAACATTATGCCCTCAAGGTTGCTGACATAGACATGCCCATGATCAGGAAAACATAACCATCATGCAACACTTGAGCTAGTCTTAGAGGCCAGACTAGGAATACATTTTACCGTTTATTATTCCACACGTGCATATGAGTCTTCCTCCGAGCCTCG
>NC_057811.1:8266708-8275802 GCF_018294505.1 Triticum aestivum | reverse complement strand
TTTTTTGAAACACATGAACATTCTTGAAATGTTACATTTCTTGAATGAACAAAACATTTGTTTGAATCACATGAATACTATTTACATTGTACATACATTTTTTTGAAATACCACGTATTTTTTTCTAAACTCGTTATATTTTTTTAGATGGCACAACATTTCTGTACGCATTTGTTCAGGTTTCAAATTTTGTTCCCATTTTTTGAATTTTAAAAAAGTGTTTGTACTTTCAAATTTTGTTCCGGTTTCAACAAAAAATATGTTTCAAAAAGTGCTTGCTTTTTCAAAATTGATTGTTAAGTATTCAGAATTTCGAAAACGTGCTCACACTTTATAAAATGTTCGGACATTTCCAAATTTGTTTACGTTTTCAATATTTGTTTGCCCCAAAAAAGTGTTTTTGAAGTTTGACGGTTCGATGTTTTCGAAAAGACAAATAATTTATGAAATTCCAAAAACATTATTTGTGACACAATTTTTGAAGCAGATGTAAAAAGGATAGAAAAACTATGAAAACCAGTAAAGAAATATAAAACGAAAAACATTGAAAACCAAGAAAGAAAACAAAAACCCGAAGAAAAACGAGAAAGAAAAAAACTACAAAATAAAAAATAGAAACCAAACAAAAAAACAAGAAAAAAGGAAGTATAATGAAGAAAAAAGGAAAACCGGAGAATAAATAAGAAAACCAAACAAAAAACAAAATAAAACGAAAAAACATTTTTTTAAACCCCGGAGATGGAGTATGTGAGCTCATGCTCACATGCACCCTTTGCAACAGTAAAGTAAAAAAATACTTAAAAAATTAAAAAAAAATTGATTCTTTTTGGCAACAAACATTGGTGTGTGTTTCACATGCGAGCCAATTTCTATGTTAAGTGACATTTGTGGAGGTCTCAGCCAAAAAGGAAAAATCATGCTCCAAAAAAATGTTTTTGAAAGCATTTTGGAGCCCTGCACGAATGTCATTTTCTCACAAAATTATGCACGCATGTGAAAAACACATCAACGTTTGTTGGCAAAAAAAATCAAATTTTCTTGAACTTTTTTTTTTAATTTTACTATAGCAAAGGATGCATGTGAGCTTGAGCTCACAAGAGCACTTTCGGATTCTTTCCCCTAAGTTGGTCGCGTCTCCTATCTTAACGCGAAATAGACCCTAGCGTAGGGGCTACAAGCACTAGCCACCATTTGTAGCTACCCAGGATAGACACCTGGCGAGCTCTCTTGTCGTCCCTATTTCTTTGGTTTTACTATATATCGAGACATAAGTCTCGTGCTGATTAGGAACACTCCCCTGAGAGCTGTCCTCGTGGCCTAAGTTGTTAGCTAGTGGGCCGGCATAGTGAAGACTTACCGATTTAGGATGTTTCCACCTGGTTTTGGGAAGGTTTTAGAAGCTCCCAATAGTGATTTGTAGCAATGAGTATTTTTTTTTGATAAAAGTATGCTTTCGTTAGTGTAGAATATAAGATCAAGCGAATACAAAGCAATATGAGAAACATCCGACCCCTGCATAGATATGATGCACACATCCAACGCAAACAGCCTGACATAGACAAATAAACATATCCACAACAGTACACACCGCCAATGTCAAAAGAGGTGGTGGATCGATCCGGAGATTATACTGCCATCCATGTAATTGGTTGAAAACCTCCCATGGCCATCCACACCAATCACATACACACTACCTTGAGCATCAATTGGTTCTTCATTTCGTGTAGCGTAGATCATGTACGAAGCCAGTGCGTAGGAATAGTTTGTGCCACTAAACTAATACCATCTCTACATAGCTAAAGAGAGCATAATAAGGCAG
The DNA here is from genome assembly GCF_018294505.1 of Triticum aestivum. Lineage (NCBI taxonomy): Eukaryota > Viridiplantae > Streptophyta > Magnoliopsida > Poales > Poaceae > Triticum > Triticum aestivum. Next base: position 8,273,983 of record NC_057811.1, on the reverse strand, counting down.
ACGCTCTATATTAGTATTCTAAACCTATTTGGTATTTCATCCAGCCAGCAACCATATACTGCGACACTTATTTGGGGATAGAAATCGGTCGCTGTTTGGATGATTGACCACACAGAACATGCAAACTTGCACTGAAGAGGAGGTATTTGATTGTGTCATCGTGAGTATAAAAACTACACTTGTTGCTTCACTATCACTTGCGATGAATGAGATTGTCTTTGATTAGCATAAGTCCACTCATGAAGCGAGATGTTAGCAAACACACATGCCTCTAATGAAGCGAGCTGCAGCTGGCGTTCAGACACACCCTTAATTCCAGGTGCTTCCCAAGCCCTAACCCAAGAACCATACTGTGATCGATCTGGGCACATGAGAGCAAAGAAGATCCTCCAACGGACGGATATCTAAGCAGTGGAGAAGTCGGTCATATGTGTCTCTGAATATGTGCATATATATGAATATCAAATAACCAATAAGCAGTACTGTTAGTTGGGAGCAATCAAACTTTCACATGTGCATGTCTGATACAGCCGCTAGTCCTTCAGTGCAGCATGTAAGGCTATACATGTGCGTGTTAAAGTTAAACTACGGCATGCATGGATTACTCTACAATTTTTTTAGTACTAGCACACATATGCCCGTGCGTTGCAACAGGGGAAAAAATAATATGCATTTAAAGTTAGTAAGAATTATATGTGCAAGCAAAACACTATGTGCACGTGAAAAAAGGAACATTTCGCTTCTCGGTTCCGCCGGGTGTGAAGTAATCAATCCGCTATTTTTCCATTCATTGATCAAGGGTATTTAAGAGTTTTGTTACATCATCGTACGCCAGAAAAGACCCATAAATTATTCAATCTACTTTTCCTTTACACCTAGGGGATTTAAAGGTATGAAGTATCTGAATATTGTAGGAAACATGAATCTTTTTTTAAAATTCTGAACATATTTTTGAAAATTATGTACACTTTTAGAAAAACGCAAAGAAAATTTGAAAAGGGACATTTTTAAAATTCACAAACATTTTTTAAAAACACCAACTATTTTTATTATAAAAACATGAACATTATTTTAATTTGTGTACATTTTTTTAAAAGGAACATGTGTTGGAAATTCATAACATTTTTCGAAAGTGTGTATCTTTTATACGCAAACATTATTTTGAATTGTAAAAATTTCGCTAAACCAAGAATATTTTTCGAATTTAGAGCATTTTTCAAAATGCAATTTTCTTCTTATAATTCACGAATAATTTTAAAATAATATTTTTTAAAAAATGGGAAACTTTTTTAGTTCCGAATATTTTTTAAAATAGTAACAAAATTTTGGAAGTCTGAACATTTTACAAAATTTGAGTTTTTTTAAAAAATCTGAACATTTTTTGGAATTTGAAATTTATGAAGTAAATTATATAAGATAAGAAAAATAAACTTGTAAGGGAAAAAAGAGATAGCAGAAGGAGAATAAAAATAGAAGTAAAACACAGAAACAAAAAAAAAATGGGCCAGCCGTGCGGATTAGCGCAATCACTTTATATTTTCCGCACGGTGAATTATATGACACAGCACGTTCTAAAGCAAATCCTAAAGAAGGCACATTCCTTATTTTCTCAGGTTCTCCCCAGCAATTTTTCCTTCTCAAAAGTAAAAAAAGATAGCTGAATCTACAAGGTTGCAATATTAAGTCCTTGAGTTACTATGTTTATATTTAATACATTTGTCTATTAGTCAGAACAAATATACAGTGATTGCGCTAATTCACTACATCTATGAGGCCTCTGCTAGCAAAATTGCCTTGCTTTTAACTCAAGCATCTCCAATGAAGCATCTTATTATTTAATGGAAAATTGTGAAGATTGATGTGCACATCAGATTTTCTTCATCATATGAGCATCAATTTTGGAATAGAATTTATCTTACACTATTATACACTAATATAGCTTCATGTTCTATCTTGTAATGTAATATTTTCTATTATACACTAATATAGCTTCATGCTTCATATAGCACCACCATCGGCCCCTGACGGACATGCCGCTAAGGGGTGCTACTGTTGCACTCGCATCGACCAAACGACCGGCTCCAGTCGGATGCACACCAACGGCTTCAAGCTCACCAAATCGCTGCCCGCTTTAGATCCACCGCACCACCACTAATCAAGTGCTCCCAACATCAGACTTGACTTCAAGACAATACTTCCAACAAAGTAATGACACCAAAGGTGCCACCATTACACACGGTTTTCATCGGGAGATAAGAACTTGAAGTAGGGAGAGGTGTCGCATCTCCTCGATGATGCCTCTCCTCGATGATGCCTCTAACAAGGAAAAATCACACCCCGAAGGCATCATTCGCCACCAGCCTAGACCAAAGTCGAGCATGACTTTCGTCAGGGAGCCGAGCACCTATGCCGGGGGCGACGTCTCCAACACACCACCATCAAAACGGAGTACCAGACGCCACTTGCCGCACCACACAAGAACTAGCCGAAGCACCACCGGCGCGCAATCCCGGAGCTATCCCGAAGGCCCTGCCCAGACCACGCCACCGCGGCCCACCATCCAGTTAGGGAGCCACCACACAACCCGGCTGTAGACAGTCACCGACCGTACCGCCTCCGGGCCTCCACCCACCGGGGCGAGCCCGTGCCCACCAGCTTCACCCTCGGACAGCGACGCGGGTGTCCGCGTCGTCCCTGGGCTCCACGATGCACTGACCACGCCCAGCACCTCCACGTCACAGTGAGGGCGCCCATGCAGCAGCTGCTGGATAGGTGGCCGACCATCAGCTCCATCTCGCCCCCATGGGCGCGCAGACTGCCGAGCTCGAGATTTCCTCGACGAGCCAAGGAGCAGCCTTACACGACGCACCACACCAGCAGGAGAAAGCGCCCCGCTGCCGCCTTCCTTGGGGTTGGACCGGGTTTGCCAGTGGGCGCCCTCCGGCGGCGACAAGACTAGAGGGGGGAAGTGGAGAAATTGTGCACAGTCGTAATAAGAAGAGAATTCCCAGCATAGCTAGAAAAGAAACGTTGTCTCAGGCTTATGACTCACATATATGGTGTGAGGCTTTTTTCAGTTAGATACAGGCGTGCGAAGCCACTTCTTCAGAGAGCCGAGGTCTCGTCTCAGGCCAGCGCCGGCGGCGGCGGAAATACGGGAGTGGCGGCGGGCGTTGAGGCCCTCTCGAGGGCCGTCCTCACCGGCGTCGGCGACGCAGCGCGCGACGACGGAGGTTCATCTCGTCTTCATCGGCGTCAGGGCCGCTGCAGAGATCTCGTCCTCGCCCCCCTCAACGCTGTGGCCGTGTTGACCAGCTCGCCGGCAGCCAGATCTCCTGCATAGCAGCTGCATCTCAACGGTAAACGGCGTCAGCGACCATGGAGCAAGCTCCTCCTTCTTGCTCTGCTTTCCTTCCTTCTAACCCCAGGTTCATTCATGCCCAGGCTGCGCCGCTGCGGTAGGTCGTGAGCGGCAGCGAGGAATTCTTCAGGCACATCTTGGAGCTATGAGCCGCCGCCTTGTCCCCGTCGACAGACGCATCTTGGAGCAGAACATCAAGGATCGGTACTACTCGGCAGGCATTGGCACCGAGGATGCACTCCAGCTGTTTGACGAATTGCTCCCGGATGCTGAGCCATCCTTGATCCGTGCCATCAACTGCCTCCTCACTGTCATCGGCCGTGATTGCCCCGCGCTCGGCGTCTCCCACTTCAACCGCGTTGCAAGGGCCAATGTGGCACCCAACAGTATCACGTACACCATCCTCGTCGACTGCTGCTGCCGTGCTGGCCGCTTGGACCTCGGTTTCGCCGCCATGGGCCACATTATTAAGATGGGATTTACAGCAGAAGCTATCTTCACTTTCAACCACCTACTCAAGGCCATCTGTGCGGAGAAGAAGACCAGCTATGCAATGGACATCGTACTCCGAATAATGCCTGAGCTTAACTGCACACCGAATGTTTTCTCCTACAACATTCTTTTCAAGGGTCTCTGCAACGAGAAGAGAAGCCAAGAGGCTCTCGAGCTGATTAACATTATGGTTGAGGATGGAGGTAGCTGCCGACCTGATGTGGTGACCTATAACACCGTAATTGGTGGCCTGTTGAAAGAGGGTGTGGTGGACAAGGCTTACAGCCTATTTTGTGAAATGCTAAAAGGCAGATTTTGCCAAATGCTGTGACCTACAACTCAATCATCTCTCGGATGTGCAAGGTTCATGCAATGGACAAGGCTGAGGAGGTTCTTCAACAGATGCTTGATAGAAGAATTCTGCCAGATGCTGCCACATATAATAGTCTGATACATGGATATTATTTATTAGGACAGTGCGAAGAGGTGGATCGGGTTCTCAAGGAAATGTGTAGAAAGAGTGTTCAACCAAATATTGTAACTTACTATATACAGATGGATTATCTTTGCAAGAGCGGAAGGTGCGCAGAAGCTAGGAAAATATTTGATTCTATGATCGGTTTGGGCCAAAAACCAGATGTTACTACCTACAGTATTCTACTGCATGGGTATGCTATGGAAAAATCTTTTCATGAGATGCATTGTCTCATTGATTTGATGGTAGAAAATGGTATTGCACCAGATCATCATGTCTACAACATACTCATATCTGCATATGCTAAAGAAGAAAGGGTTGGTGAGGTAGTGCATATATTTACAAAAATGCGGCAGCAAGGATTGAACCCTAATGTAGCGAACTATGGAGTGGTTGTAAACTTGCTTTGCAGCATGGGCCGAATGGATGATGCTATGTCCCAATACAATCAAATGATAACTGAAGGATTACTCCCTGGTATCATACTTTTCAGCCAACTTATTAGTGGTTTCTGTACTTGTGGCAAATGGGAGAAGGTTCATGAACTATTTTCTGAGATGTTGGATCGTGGCATCTATCCCGACACTGTGTTCTTCAACACAATTATGGATCATCTTTGCAAAAATGGAAGGGTTATGGAAGCCCAGGATCTCTTCGACCTGATGGTACACATGGGTGTGAAACCTGACGTGTGTACTTATAGCACACTGATAGGTGGATACTTGTTCGTTGGTAAGATGGATGAAGTGAGCAAGTTACTTGACAATATGGTCTCAATTGGCATGGATCCAGATGTTATCACCTATAGCATACTGATTGATGGTTACTGTAAGAATGGAAGGATAGATGATGCATTGGTTGTTTTCAGGGAAATGTTGGCCGGGAAGGTTAAGCCTTGCATTATCACTTTTAATATTATGATTGGTGCGTTGCTTAAAGGTGGCAGAAAGGAAGAGGCTAAAGATTTGTTTGATGGTATCTGGGCCAAAGGATTAGTGCCCACCGTTGTTACATATAGCTTAATGATACAAAAACTTATAGAAGAAGGTTCTCTACAGGAGTCTGATGATCTATTCCTTTCTATGGAGAAGAATGGTTGTCCTGCCAATTCCCGCATGCTAAATGCTATAGTTAGAAGGTTACTTCAGAAAGGGGAGATGCCCAGGGCTGGGACTTATTTGTCTAAAATTGATGAGAGGAATTTCACCCTTGAAGCTTCCACAACTAGCTTGTTGACTGCACTTGCTTCAGTGGGGAAATGTCAGGAATATAAGGGGTTACTGCCTGAAAAATATCACTCTTTTCTGGAACAAGGCACTGATTGAAACCTTTTCTAGAGATTTTTCCTAGATGTTCTGGAGTGCTAATCGAGGGTTGAACTTCAGTGGGGAAAGGGGAGATGCCAGACATTGTGCCTTGATACTCTGGACTGCTAATCGAGGCCTGAACTTTCCTTTGTAGGTTATATCTTCCGACCTTTTCTTCTTGTAGTAGGTCTAAAATGTAGGTCACTTCTCTTAATGGTAATTCTGGGAGGAACTTGTACTAGTAGTAAATCTGACCGTTCACCATTCTGAGAATGGCTATCTGTGTTTCTATATGGCTGGCTTCTACTTCAATGGTCAACTAAGCTGCAATTTATATTATTTTTGTCAGTCTTTGATTTGACCTAATAAATTAATCTCAACGTCCATTTCCTTGTCTGCTATAATGATGGACATCTGGCAACCATTGTCAATAGCCAGCAACCATGCTGTTTACAGCTGATCATGATATGATGACCGAGTTCTGCCAGTGGACTCACTGAAGTTGCTAGTAGCCAGTTAGTTTCTGTATTCCCTTTGTTCTTTACATTTGACTGGGAACATGCAGTTCTCAACTAGAGTCCATTACCACTCAAAATTCTATTCATTATGAACATTAACAGCATAAATATGATACATTTGAAATAGTGTAACATACATATTTTGCAATATAGACAATATTGCATGGCTTCTTTAATTTGGCACTTTTATTGTTTTCAAGAGGTCAGTTATGCTTATTTTCTTGGTATGATCCTGTGTTGTAGTCTGAACTCCATTAATGAACTACATCAATATAACAATTTAGCAGGGTAAACGTAACAACATGAAAAAACAAAAAAGATAGCTAGCTTGCTGGCAGAGATCTCTTTCTTTACCTTAAATTTCATAATGTAAAGCAATCTCTTAACCCAGGTGGAAAATTTTAGCTTTCAGACATTTCCATCCTTCCAATGATCAACATATCTGTCACATGATTATTCATCGAGTCCATTGGATATGTTATCAACTATATTTTTTGCCGAACTGATTCAAGGTCATATAGACCATTTTTCTTTTCTTGATCTATATATAGAAAAGGACGTACAATATGTGTAAAAACGGTTGTCTCTCTTTAATGAAATAGAAGTATTAACTTGTCCTAGTTCTTTTCTTGTAAACTGGTTTTCAGGTACGGAGACACAAACTGAGGTATTAGATGCTCACATCTTTACTCCTGCTTGTTTTTGTTCAATTTTTGGGTGGTTTTAATAGGAATTTGGGTGTTAAATACTTTCGACTCATAGGAGGTGATGTTTCTTCAATTTTCTGAAGAAATTTATATCTGTCTGATTGTATTATTGGGCAGACATACTGGGTTGTTACTGCGTTTTTTTACAGTGTACATGAATAAACATTTTTGGTGTACTATTATCAGCTCTTAGGTTCATACTTTTGTGATCTTAGGTATCTTCTCTTTTCCATGGTATAATGATCCACTAACCAAGTCTACAATTTGGTAGCTTGCTCATAAGTTCATCCTTGGTTAAATCTGAATCTCTATTACGAATTAGCAAATTTCTTGCTGAGTTTGCTCTCCTAGCAGTTCAGCGCCACATTACACTATAAGAGAGTAATAAGTAAGTTCTTTTGATGGAATGTTAAGG
>NC_057811.1:7978895-7994305 GCF_018294505.1 Triticum aestivum | reverse complement strand
TCCAGAAGAATGCCTGTCATATAATGAAAGGTGAATAAAACAACAACTTAAAGAGAAAGGAAGTGTCCAAAGGGTGTTAGTATGACTTACACGCCTAGGAAGTCCGGGGCTAATGCCACTCTTAAGTTGGGTGCTTCTTCTGAGAGTAGGAGAAATACTAAAAGTTAAACTGTTAGAAGTATAAAGGCAAAAGGAAAGAAGACTGGAATATCCAGCTCATGTATGAATGTCATACAAGTTTTTGATGTATAGAAGGCTGGTCAAAGATATAGTTCTTGCGAATTATGGTTAAACATGTTAATCACCAATTCTTGGGTATTGTGAGTTCATCACAAAATTGCCCGCTCGATTGCATTCTGTTGCAACTCGATGTAAGAACTACTATGGCCTGAAAGACTAGCTAGAAATGAGGTTAAGGTATACACAGGGAACATAGTAAATATTACTATACCTTCCATCGGTGTATTGCCGTCTGTATTTATTTTCATAATTCATTTAGAGTTTTACAAACTCTATCCCATTGCATAAGGTATCTTGCAAGAAGGTTGTTCATAAGAGAACTTTTTATGTTCGATGTTGTGAATAACACAAGGGCCATACTTTCATTATGAATGAGATGTATGTTATGAATATTGATAATAATACAATACCTCTGGGTTTACTTTCATAATTCATTTTAGAGTTTCATACACGCTAGCCCATTGCACAATGTTTGTTGCAAAAGAGTTGTTCATAAAAACAAAAATTGTTGTTAAGTATTATGAATAACATGAAGGGCCATGCTTCCATCCAAGATGGCATGTATGTTATGAATATTGATGGAAATATGATACATCCATAACACTGACGCTAAATGTCGCAAGACTAAAAGAATACCACACAAGTGTGGCACTACATTTGGTCACATTGGAGAAACCCGCATGGAAAATTCCATTATGATGGATTTTGAAGTCTTTTTGATTTTGAATCATCTGAAACTTGCAACTTTCCTCCGAAAAGTGAAGTGACTAAAATACCGTTCACAGGCCATAAGGAACGAACAACAAACTTATTAGTGCTCATACATTTGATGTGTGTAGTCCGATAAGTGTTGTTACTAGTGGATTTATTTATCTTCAGAAATGACTCAAGTAGATATATGGATATTTACTTGATGAGACGTAAGTCTGGATCTTTTGAAATCATTCAAAAGGTTTTCAAAAATGAAGTAGAAGTTATTGTAACAAGAAAATTATGTTTCTGCAATTTGATTGCACAAAGGAATATTTGAGTTACATGTTTACCGAATGTCTGATGAGTTGTGAAAGGGGTTTCATAACTTGCACCTCCCGGAACACCACTGCAAGTGGAAAGTCTGTGGAGATGTAATCAAACCATTTATGACATGGTAAGGTCAAAGATGACATAAATAAATTTGCCATTATCCCTTTTAAAGTGATGCTTTAAAGATTGCGGCTTTTACACTGAAAAGAGCTACATCGGGTCTATTGAAATGAAGCCATGGTATGGTACGCCCAACCATGTTATACCTTTTCTTAACATTTGGAATATGGGGCTTGTGTAAAAGGTTACAAACCTATTCCAAATCAGACAAGTGCTACTTTGTAGGTTATACCAAAATGTTGGGTATTCCTCCCTCACTATACCGAGGCAAATAGTTTTGCCACGAAACGGTGTGCTTTTCAAGAGAATGGTTCTTTCAAAAAGGTGAATGGGAGAATAGTGCAACTCGACGAGATAAACAGTATCTACGTCATCAGATCAAAGGAAAGAGACCTTGGAAGTAATTCCAGAGTTTCCTACTGCGACTGATACGGAAGTCTCTACAATAAAATGTATGAACTTCGGTCGAACTTGCAGCTGAACCACGTAGGCAAGGCTCGTGCAAACCTCTCAGGTGCGCAAACGAGATATTGTTGTTAGACAACATTATACCTACGATACACAAGGAAGCGTTGATGGGCCCTGACTCCGGAATTGGCTAAATGCCAATACAACCCGAATTAGTTTCCATATAAGTGATTCAAGATTTAAACCTTGATACACCTTTCGGAAGACTTAGAGTCTAACGAATATTTATGGAACTTAAAACTGATACGGATAAAAATGTTTTATCCATAAAGTTCGACTTGTTGAAATAACAAGTTCAAGAGTTGACTACGATGAGGTTGTTTTCATCGTAGAGATGCTTAAAGTCGGTTCGGGTTGAACTAGCAATTAATACATATTTCAATCATGAGATATGAAACATGGATGATAAAAGGATTTCCATCTGATGGAAATGAAAGCTAGGACTTGTATATGATACAGTCCAAAGTAATTTTTCGATCCAGAGGATGCTAGTAGGTATGCAAACTTCAGAGTTCTAGCAATGGACAGAAGAGAGCAAAATGGAGTTGGAATCTTCGTGTTTTGATGAAATGGGCAAAGGGGTTTTGACTTCATCAATGGGTAACGAAGATGCTTGTAATTCAAGAAAGTAAGTGGGAGCGTAATAATATTTCTAAAAACCATATGTGCTTGGCACATTGGTAATTGGAAATAAATTTCTTGACACGAATTAGGACTTCATTTGAAAATAGTTTTTCGATGAAGTGCTTAGGCTAAATAGCCTCAATATTAGGCATGATGATCTATGGAGATAGATTTACCTAATGGGGCTAAGCAATGAATACATATTGACAAGATGCTAAAACCTTTTAGCATTTAAAACGCCAAGGAGTGATTCTTGCCAAAGTCACATGGAAAGAGTTTTTGCAAGACTCGGTGTCCCAAAACACTGATGAGTAAAATACATAATGCAGATTCCAAACACTTTTGTGTTTGGATTAATCATGTATTCCATGGTATGTAAAACAACCAGATATGTCCGATACTCCCAAGGTGTTGCGAGTATGGATACTAAAGTGATCAAAGTACTGATCGTGGGACAACAGTGAAAGATGTCATTGAGTACTAGAGTAAGTATTGATGATATGTTTTCTTGCAAGCGGAGATCATGAAGAGTTCGTTGTAAAATGTTACATCGATAGTCTTCATCTTTTCACCGTGCGATTTTCGATTTAAGTTAAAGGTTTTTGTGTAACACACAATGTGGTGGCACAGTTAGTTGGAATTTTTTCAAACTAGTTACTGTGGCGAATTCTATAACAAGGGCTAAGTATGTTGACGCTTTAGAAGCGACAAAGAAGATGTTGAATAATATAGTTCATTCATGAACTTAGTATAGTTCCAAGATGGCTTTTGACAATGGGACACTACTGCAGGTAGTTGCTCCATAACTCAGTCTGAGGAATCCAGGTTCGACCTGTGTTTCATATACATACAAAGCCAAGTCCACACAAAATATGAATTTTGTGAAAACGTGAAAACGCGAGGACATGCAAAGATACACACGGAACTGAAGTCGTCAGATCCGTTGGACATCAGGCTATACCACAAGCGAAGCATATTTACACCGGTGTGCCACAGGTGTAAAGTGCATTAGCATTAACTAGATTATTGACTCTAGTACAAGTGGGAGTCTGTAGGAGATATGCCCTAGAGGCAATAATAAATGATATTATTTATCTCCGAGTTCATAATTATGTTTATGTTCCATGCTATAACTGCTATGGTTCTCGAGTCTGCAATAACCACGAGGCTCGGAGGAAGACTCATATGCACGTGTGGAATAATAAACGGTAAAATGTATTCCTAGTCTGGCCTCTAAGACTAGCTCAAGTGTTGCATGATGGTTATGTTTTCCTGATCATGGGCATGTCTATGTCACCAACCTTGAGGGCATAATGTTAAGAGAACATTTGTGTTGAATCGACCCGGCATGATGTTATGCTATGAGATTCATTCGTCACAAGTTTATTGGTACATAACACAGAGATGGTTAACGTTTGCATGACTCCTTAGACCATGAGAGTATCGAGTTTCTTCATGCTTGCTTCATGAACTTTGGGGTTTGTTAAACGTCATCCGTAAATGGGTGGCTATTACGGCGGCTTACGGGTTCATGGAAAAGTGTGTCAAGTAACTTGATAGCTCAAGATTGGGATTTGCTCCTCCGACGATGGAGAGATATCTATGGGCCCTCTCGGTGTTATGGTATCCATCATCGTCTGGCCAGACACTTTGTGATTTGATCATGGGGATGCCGGAACACGATAACGAGAAAAGAGAACAATACCGGTAACGAGGTAACTAGCATAGTGGACAAGTTGTTGATCCACGGGAATGCCAACATGTCTCACCTCGGGTATTTGTAACATATCGCGAAGCAACAGGAATAGCACACGGCAACTGGAGGTTCACTCGAATATTTATTCGTGTGGGTATAGGGGTCAATATGGGTGTCCACGGCTCCGATGTTGATCATTGATCGGAAGGGGTTCCGGGTCATGTCTATACTTCACCGAACCTATAGGGTCACACGCTTAAGGGTCATCTATCTGCTGAATACTAGACAGGGAGTTTGAGAGAAAATCACCGAAAAAGTTTCGGATAGCGGAATCGTACCGCAGAGAGAGGTCATCGGATAAGTTTCGATGATACCGAAAAGTTGTTTCGGGATACACCATTAAGTCAAATTGGTTTCGGCACATGCCTGATAATTCTTGGAGGATGCCAGAATCATTCTGGAAGCTTTTTAGAATTTTCTGAGATAAAAACCGGAAATGTTCCGGAGCTGCCGGAGCCACTTCAGATGCGTTTCGCAGATGAAAATCACTAAAACCAGAATTGTTTCGGAACGCGTTGAAAATCATTTTAGTGGGTACTGGAAATGTTCTTAGCCCACATAAATATTTTCAGTTCGATTAGACGCTGAAAAATGTCGTCGTGAATAGTGAAAATCAGCTTTATGGTTACTTTATGGAAAGCCACCTTTTGGGGCTTTGCTCCAAAAGATCTTAGGCATGACATGGATGGATAGGAGCCATTTTTTGGGCCCCTCATGGGGTGTGGCCGGCCACATGGGGTATCCCTCCTTGGGGACCCTCTTGTTCCTTGGTTTCACTCCTAGGTCCTTGTGGAAGGACTTCATTCATGTGCATTTTGGGTTTTTTGTGAAACTACCCTACCCCCTTGGGATTTCCTATAAATAGAGGTGGAGGGGCAGCCCTCCACACTCATCCCTTGCTCTCATACACATGCCATGCATTATCTGGCTTCTTCTCTCCCTCCCACGAAAAGAGTTTCGTAGAGCCGTAAGGCTGTCTGGGTTCCGGCAGGAACTAGTTCTGGACGGCGAAGCCCTGCCGGATAGAGGACACCGTATGTGTGCAACTCTGTAGAGAGATCGTAGTTTCGGTCTTAGTTCGTGAGTGCCTCCCGAAGGGCTGTCCGTGTGACCGTCCGAGTTTCGAAGGTCCTCCCGAAGGGCTGTCCGAGTGACCGTTCGAGTTTCGAAGGTCCTCCTGGAGGGCTGTCCTAGGGGCAGATGAGGGTATACATCCTTGCGGTTGGCAGGTTGTAAATCCTAGCTGCGGGGATCTGCACCACCGATCGTCATCGACTCTACTTCCCGCTGCGCTACGAGTCGGTAACGAAAAAGATCAAACCTTGTATGCAGTCTCCATAGTGGTCCTGGGCTGGTGCGTAGGTCGGAAATTTTTTGTTTTCTGCTGCGTTCCCCTACACTCTGTCTTTCCATCCAGTGGTATGCGTATCTGTCTATGACTAGCCATGATGGCATTTCCTAATAAAAGTTGTTTTCTGTATGACAAAATCGAGTTTTACAAAGCTGTCGGAAGACCAATATGACCAGCAGAAGTTAATCACAACTTCACCAGAGCCATCCAGGTCCAACCACCAATCGATGGGAGAAGTTGCTGATGGACAGATATGGAGACTCACAACCAAACTATGACAAGCCACACATCAAACAATAATCATCGTAAGTACAGAAAAATGTAGATTTAATAGACATGGTGTATATTTCTTCAGCAATGTACATTCTGACGCCACCTAATTGAGACGCTAGATTTGAGAAACCGCCGAAGAACTATGATATTACCATCCCTGCCGCAGCCTGATCAAAAGAAGAGACTAGTCCGTGACTTGAAGCAGCGTCAACCAATCACTAATTTAACATGGTCACGAAGTCGCTGATCTTGTCAGTGTTGAACAACACCTTTGGGGTTGCTGGCATGGCATGATCACGAGTTTCATGAGGTACCTGTAGGTCGAGGTTGTCGCCGTCTTCAGGGTCTAGCCAAATGTCAGAAGTGACATTCTCTGCCTCCCGGCTGTTGTTAGCAGCCGTGATGTGCTCCAGCTCCAGGTTGTCCACAGCAGCGGAACTATTCTAAACATACGTCTGAATGTCTGTTCGTGTTGTCCTGGATGCCTCCTACTCCCAAATATACTTTCAGGATCTCTTCCATTCTTTTCTAGTCTCTCCAAGCCACTAACTCCTCTGTATTTCTTATCTGCAAAATTTTCATACCAGCAAAAAAGTATGTGTTGATTATCGAAGAACTTGCTATCTCGCTTTTGCTAGTTGAACATTGGATGCAATGTATATATCCACGCACCGGGTGATGTACTCCCTCCCTCTGCCCAGGCCCTACAAATGGTGATCCATGTACCAATATGTACCAGTGTTCATACTATAATTGTCACGCAGAGTCATTTTAAAGCCATATTTGTGATAATATTCCTAGTGCATGTACCCTGCCACCCACTAGCCGCTACATTTTTTTGTTACTGTCATTTGCTCGGTCCTTATTTCTTCTTAAAGTCTACTCTACTCATGCACCTCATATATATCCATCTTGTCTGTTATGTCCCGTGGACATATCTCATTTGAATGTTCGCATAAGCAAAAAAGAGATCCGCATAGTATGATTGTATAACCAATCTCCATTCATGCTTGTCTTTCCACAATTTTCGTTTGCCCCTGTGCCTACATAAAATAAACTTAAGGCATATACTGCAACAACAATTAGGCTTAGGTATGGGAGGCAATAGGAAAATCAATACTTGATGTCAAAGATGGTCAATAAGCAAGATGAAGCAAGCAAGAGAGAGAAACAAACGCTTGGTGTCAAAGGTGCATGTCACCTATGAATATGCTGTTGGGTTGGGCAATCTAATGTTCATCTTTATTGGTACATATATGATTGATGTTTCATAAGATAGAAAAAATATATTTGAAAACATTTCTCAAAAATTGAACTTAGGATATATATGTTGAATGAATTAAGATTAGTAGGATGTAGGAACCACATTTTCTCCACATCCCACGCCAATTTGACCTTCATTCATTTTTAGGTCAAGAAAGATGTTCGCTGCAGTAAATCCTTTAGAAAAGATTAAATTGTTCATGCAGATCAATTATGGATACTAAACTTACCTCTTCTTTTCATGAAAAAGAGCAAGTGAGATATAGTCTATTTTAACTGGTGAAAATATTTATCCCTTTGCTTGCCTTACATGGACAAGGCATCTTTGTTCCCTTACAAACATGTTCGATAGGTTTTGCAAATCATTTAGGTTTCAACATATTTCATGTTTCAAACGATTTCACTTTTTAGGTTTCTTTTTGCTTTCTAGAAATTTGCTGGTTCATAATTTTTCCATGGTTTGGAGCGTTGTGATGTTTAAATTTCTTTCAGGTGGTGATTCAAATCGAGGTATTTCAGATCCAAGAACCCAAATCAACAATTGACCTACGTTTTTACTCATTTTCATGCCGAAAACACGAAGGAAAGGGGAAAATGGGATCATTGTGGCATCAATATGTTTGGATATGTTCCATGATCACCATAATCATGAACACACACATTATCTATTTTTTGGATCTTTGAAATATAAACAAACATGTATTTTCTTAGGGAAACAAACATGTATTATTAGTTTAAAACAACATATACTAGCTAAATACCCGTGCGTTGCTACATGATGAAACAATATCTAGGTGGCATTTGACTAATTGTCCTCAGCTACGATGGTGTCAACTGTGCTATGACGACATTGGGGGCTACCAGCTCCAACCCGGAGAAAGGTGGCGAGATGAGGAGTTGAGGTATGGTTTTAGATCTGATCCTCAACAGTTGTCGTCCGTCCAAGCCACCTAGCACCCTTGGGCTCTGTCACACGCCGACAGCGGATAGGGATGCTAGTGCGTCATGTTGCCTGCTCATTGATGGATAATAAGTGTGGCCGCGACACCTAGCACAAACGTCGATGCATGCAGCCGGGACGTCACACATACTCGTCGTGGGGTGTCATGTTTGTGTCAGTGGTTGTTGACCGTCCAAACCTTGAATTTATAGGAAAAGGCTAAATCAAACCTTGAACTCCCAATTCTTGAAATCAGCACACCAAACTCACTGACCCCGCTCAATTTTGAACCTTTAGAGGATCTAGCGGGTATTCGCTGAATTGGGCCGGCCCATTAGTGCAGTCTCTCGCCTTGGTCTGGTTTTTCTTTCTTTTTTTTCTTTGGTTTTTTTCCTTCGTTATACTTTGTTTTTCACTGGTTTTTCTTTCTTCGTTATACTTTTGGTTTCTTTTCTGGATTTTCTTCACATTGTCTTCTTTTTCGATTCTCTTTTGTTTCTTTACCGGTAACCAGTTTTCTTTTTTACACATGTCTAATTATTCTCAGTACCCAATGTAAATTTTCAGCGCAAATATTTTTTGATATGCTTTCGACATATTTCAGATACGTTATTTACAATTTTTTTAACTACATGTTTTCAAACAAATTGAATACACGGTAATCTTTTTCCAAATACACGTTTTACATTTCTTAACAACAGTAAATATTTTATACAACTACATGAACATTATTTTTACATTGTTAAACATTTTTAAAACTGTATACACTTTTTTCAAATACATGTCATGTATATTCTTTTAAGGGCATGCCACATTTATTTACATCATGCAAACTTTTTTTACATTGTATACACTTCTTTCTGAAAATGTCACAAGCACACTTTTTTGAAACACATGAACATTCTTGAAATGTTACATTTCTTGAATGAACAAAACATTTGTTTGAATCACATGAATACTATTTACATTGTACATACATTTTTTCGAAATACCACGTACTTTTTTCTGAACTCGTTATATTTTTTTAGATGGCACAACATTTCTGTACGCATTTGTTCAGGTTTCAAATTTTGTTCCCATTTTTTGAATTTTAAAAAAGTGTTTGCATTTTAAAATTTTGTTCCGGTTTCAACAAAAAATATGTTTCAAAAAGTGCTTGCTTTTTCAAAATTGATTGTTAAGTATTCAGAATTTCGAAAACGTGCTCACACTTTATAAAATGTTCGGACATTTCCAAATTTGTTTACGTTTTCAATATTTGTTTGCCCCAAAAAAGTGTTTCTGAAGTTTGACGGTTCGATGTTTTCGAAAAGACAAATAATTTATGAAATTCCAAAAACATTATTTGTGACACAATTTTTGAAAATCGGAAGAAAAAAAATCATATCATGTGAAAAACTGTTGGAATTCTGAACATTTTTTTGAAAAATTTGCTTTTTTAAATCACGGACAGTTAAAAAAATGTGAAATGAATTAAAAAATTCCAAACTTAAAAAAACCGCAAAAGGAAATTGAATTTGTGCCAAAAATAGAAAACATGAACATTTTCAACTTCTGAACAATTTTAAAAATGTGCAAACATTTTTTAAACCTCACAAATTCTTGTTGTGGTATAGTGGGTCAGCCCAAATTTTCGTCTGTCAGAGTAGCAGGTTATCCCGGTTGGGATTTTAGTATTCCCTGTGTGCCAAGTAGGTCTAGGGTGTAAAATAGACCGGGATTACAAGTTCAAAGTGCCAATTTCCGGGATTTAAAATTCAGAGTTTGGTTTATCTTTCGTCTACAACTTGAAGCTTTGTTTTGGACTTTTTACTTAAATGTCCCTTACGAAGTGGTAACAAATTACCATCACGTATTGTTTTCTTTAAAATAATATACTCCAATTACATTTTGTACCCACACCCCCCACAATTGTGCATTGACCGGTCACTAGGCGGTTTCTACTCTTTAATACTCCCTTCATTCCATAATATAGTGCGCATGCATTTTTTGATCTTTAATACTCCCTTCACTAGGCGGGGCTTCTCCGTTCCCCTTTTGCTAGCCTCTCAGGCTGGCGTAGGACGCCTGGGCATGCGGAGGTGCTGGGCTCACATGGGGCCCAGCGTCCGGGGCGGCGGCGGGGCTTCTCCGTTCCCCTTTTGCTCGCCTCTCAGGCTGGCGTAGGACGCCTGGGCATGCGGAGGTGCTGGGCTCACATGGGGCCCAGCGACCGGGGCGGCGGTGGGGCTTCTCCGTTCCCCTTTTTCTCGCCTCTCAGGCTGGCGTAGGACGCCTGGGCATGCGGAGGTGCTGGGCTCACATGGGGCCCAGCGGCCGAGGCGGCGGTGTGGCCCTCTGGTGGCGGTGCTTCGGCGCTCTGGGAGCCCGCAGGCGGTGCGGCGACTGCGGGTGGCGTCTTTCTTAGGCTGTGCCATATGGTACGGTCCGGCTAGATCTGGCCGATCTAGTGTCGGTGGCCTGTAGTGCGATGGAGGCTGCATGCGGTCCTGGGCTCGTGGGTGACCCGCTCTGCAGTGGCCAGCGGCTGGTGGTGCCAATGGCGTGTCGGTGGCGGTGGTAGATGTGTGCTGGGAGGTTGAGGGCGCGGATTGCGCCTGGGTGGTAGATGTTTTTATTCAACAGAAGGCCACTTCTTCAGGGGGAAGAGGGCCAGTGGCGGCGGCGGAAGTACAGAGTGGTGCCGGTCGTCCTCACCGGCGTCGGGGACGCAGCGCGCGGCGACGGAAGGCCGTATTCTCGTCAGGGCCGCCGCAGCCAGCACCGAGCGCGGAGATCTCCCCCTCAACGCTGCGGCCGTGTCGACCAGCTCGCCGGCGGCCAGATCTCCTGTACAGCGCATTTACCTACTGCAGCAGCTGCAACTCGAAGGTGGGCATCCTGGCATCTCGTCCATCTTGCTCTGCTTTCCTTCCTTCTAACCCCAGGTTCATGCCCAGGCTGCGCCGGTGGTGAGCGGCGGCGGCGCCATCCTATCCCCTCGAGGGATTCTTCCGGCCAGGTGGAGCTATGAGCGGCCACTTTGTCCCCGTCGACAGACGCATCTTGGAGCAGAACATCAAGGCTCGGTACCACGCCGGAGACATTGGCACCGAGGATGCACTCCACCTGTTTGACGAATTGCTCCAGTGTGCTGGGTCCTCCTCGATCCGTGCCATCAACTATCTCGTTACTACTGTCGGCCGTGATTCCCCTGCGCTCGGCGTCTCCCTCTTCAACCGCGTCGCAAGTGCCAATGTGGCACCAAACAGTATGACGTACACCATCCTCGTTGACTGCTGCTGCCGTGCTGGCCGCTTGGACCTCGGTTTCGCTGCCATGGGCCACATCATCAAGATGGGATTTGCAGCAGATGCTATCGTCACTTTCAGCCACCTACTCAAGGCCATCTGTGCGGAGAAGAAGACCAGCTATGCAATGGACATCGTACTCCGAATAATGCCCATGTTTAACTGCGTACCCGACAATTTCTCCTACAACATTCTTTTCAAGGGTCTTTGCAACGAAAGGAGAAGCCAAGAGGCTCTTGAGCTGATTCACATGATGGTACAGCATGGAGGTAGCTGCCAACCTAATGTGGTGTCCTATAACACCGTAGTTGATGGCCTGTTGAAAGAGGGTGAGGTGGGCAAAGCTTACACCCTATTTTCTGAAATGCTGCGTCAGGGGATATCACCGGATGTTGTGACCTGTACTTCCATCATCTCTGGCATGTGCAAGGTTCATGCAATGGACAAGGCTGAGGAGGTTCTTCAACAGATGCTTGATAGAAGAATTCTGCCAGATGCTGCCACATATAATTGTCTGATACATGGATATTATTTATTAGGACAGTGCGAAGAGGTGGATCGGATTTTCAAGGAAATGTCTAGAAATGGTGTTCAACCAAATATTGTAACTTACAATATACAGATGGATTATCTTTGCAAGAGCGGAAGGTGCGCAGAAGCTAGGAAAATATTTGATTCTATGATCGGTTTGGGCCAAAAACCGGTTGTTACTACCTACAGTATTCTACTGCATGGGTATGCTATGGAAAAATCTTTTCATGATATGCATTGTCTCATTGATTTGATGGTAGAAAATGGTATTGCACCAGATCATCATGTCTACAACATACTCATATCTGCATGTGCTCAAGAAGAAATGGTTAGTGAGGTAATGCATATATTTACAAAAATGCGGCAGCAAGGATTGAACCCTAATGTAGCGAACTATGGAGTGGTTGTAAACTTGCTTTCCAGGATTGGCCGAATGGATGATGCTATGTCCCTATTCAATCAAATGATAACTGAAGGATTAGCTCCTGATATCATAGTTTTCACCCCCCCTTATTAGTGGTTTCTGTTCTTGTGGCAAATGGGAGAAGGTTGGTGAACTATTTTCTGAGATGTTGGATCGCGGCATCTGTCCCGACACAGTGTTCTTCAACACAATTATGGACCGCCTTTGCAAAAATGAAAGGGTTATGGAAGCCCAAGATCTCTTCGACCTGATGGTACACATGGGTGTGAAGCCTGATGTATGTACTTATAACACACTGATAGGTGGATACTTGTTTGTTGGTAAGATGGATGAAGTGAGCAAGTTACTTGACAATATGGTCTCAATTGGCATGGAACCAGATGTTATCACCTATAACATACTGATTGATGGTTACTCTAAGAATGGAAAGATAGATGATGCATTGGTTGTTTTTAGGGGGATATTGGAAAGGAAGGATAAGCCTTCTGTTATCACTTTTAATATTATGATTGGTGCGTTGCTTAAATGTCGCAGGAAGGAAGAAGCAAAAGATTTGTTTGACGGTATCTGGGCCAAAGGATTAGTTCCTGATGTTGTTACATATAGCTTAATGATACAAAAACTTATAGAAGAAGGTTCTCTACAGGAGTCTGATGATCTATTCCTTTCTATGGAGAAGAATGGTTATCCTGCCAATTCCTGCATGCTAAATGCTATAGTTAGAAGGTTACTTCAGAAAGGGGAGATGCCCAGGGCTGGGACTTATTTGTCTAAAATTGATGAGAGGAATTTCACCCTTGAAGCTTCCACAACTAGCTTGTTGACTGCACTTGCTTCAGTGGGGAAATGTCAGGAATATAAGGGGTTACTGCCTGAAAAATATCATTGTTTTCTGGAACAGGGCACTGATTGAAACCTTTTCTAGAGATTTTTCCTAGATGTTCTGGAGTGCTAATCGAGGGTTGAACTTCTCTTTGTAGGTTACTTCTTCCAACCTTTTCTTTTTTTAGTACGTCTGAAATGTAATAATCGTTGGAGAAACTGTAGTAAACTTCTCTGACTGTCAACCCTTTCTAGAGATTTTTTAGTACTTCTTCCAACAAGCTAGTAGTAAACTTTCTGACTGTCACCATTTTGTTGATCCACTATATGTGTTTCATACATATGGATGGCTACTACTTCAAGGAAGTTGCATATTTGGCCTCAGCTAAGCTGCAATTTTTAATTAGTATTGTCAGTCCTGGATTTGTCCTAATAAGTTATCCTTGGCACCTTTTGCCTTGCTTTTCTGCTGTACTGATGGTCATTTTCTAGATATTCAGCCCTTCATAACTTGAGTAAACTTTGGAGTAAAGCTATGGCAAGTTGGCAACCATTGTACTCCATTAGACTTCAAGAACGACCACAATCAATGCATGGTAGGTTAAACTGTCAGAACTATTTACACTCCTAACTGATAAGGATTTAGGATCTGTTTAGTTTGAAAAACTGTTTATAACAGAGCTTCCTTGGTTTCTAGCTTGCCAACAAGGACCAAAGGAGGACAAAAAAAGAGAAGGAGAAATGGTGTCATCCTAAGCCATGCATGTTCAAGTTCATAAGATAAATAATGGTCTCAGAAATACGGCTAGCAATTGCTGAGGAGAAGAAAACTTGAGCAGGCAGCACAAAGAGCTATAAATATAGGGAGTTACTAACTAAAATTGGCTACCTCTTGCTGATGAGAAAGAATAAGCTGTAGTATGTATCCGAATAGCTAGCAGATGACAAAGTCCAGAGTAGGGCAGCTGGGGTCTGTGCTGAGTGCTGTCTCCGCAGTCGTGAGACTGCAGGGGATGTTCTCGATTCCAAAATCAAAAGGCCTAGTACCATTTAGACTACCAATACTGAATAGACACTCGTTCATTGTTTGGCTGAAACAAATCTAGAGCTTTTCTAACTTGAGCATTGATCCTGCTTCAAACATCATCTCCATCCCGTTCCTGTACCCATCACACATACGGTAAACGAAATCACTCAGGCGTGGGAATCCCATTTCACCGCTAACAGTCTTTCTCCTCTTAGTGTCTGAGCGAGGAGAGCAGGTAAGCCTCCAAGGATGCAGAGGTCTTCATACAGTTCAATCCATAATTACTGAAGGTTGACGAGGGAACCCATCCAATTCGGAACCCTTGGGGAGGTTGACCACCAGGTCGACCAAGCGGAGCAGGGCACCATTCTTCTTCCAGTAATAATCTGCAATCACAATTCCAGATAGATAAAGAACGAAGACTGTATGTCCCTCGTTCATAGAGAGAAGATGCAGTAGCTTTCATGCACTCCCCTTTTGTATCTTCAGTGGCCTCTTGATCATCGCTAAGATCAATATCCAACTTCGTCAGATTCTGTAGTTGGCCAAAATCTTGAAGAAATTGAATTGGCTGCTTAAAGGTTCTGACCTGTTTCAACATCTCTAGTGCTTGCATCTTGCCAATTCCTCCATCAGGAAATGTAACAAACTCGCCAACTAAGAGATGCACCAAATTTTCTAGATAGACGATGGTAAATTAGTCGCCTGTGTGACATCTCTAAGCAAGATAGATGTCCTATTTCTTCTGGGAGCTTGCATATTCCTGTCCAACTGGAATAACCAACCAATATTTACTAGTTAGATAGATGATTGACTTCCAAATTATGGAAGGTCAACAGAATCGGGGAGGTGTTTAGCATACGGCCACATTGTAACTTTGTGTCTTCATATCCTTTTTCTTGGGCCAATCAAGCACCGTTTCTTACACCCACGCAGGAACACAGCACAGCTTCGTCCATGCATCACACTAGAGCATTTCCGCGCACTCCGTTGTTGTGCCCTACACATACATGGAGGCACACACCGTGTAGCCCAAGCAACTCTCTAAGCATAGCACGCATAGAACAGTAACAAAGGAAGGAGAGCGCACGAGTGACTTCTATATTCATGATGAAACAGTGTCAGCAAACAGTGGCGAATCTAAGGGGGGCGTACGTCGACAGGCTCGAGCTCCAAAAATTGGAAATAAATTACTAGTATTCAGCCCAGCCCCGCATCAAAATTTTAACCTTATTTGAACCAAAAACTGAAAGTTAGT
>NC_057811.1:7969469-7978623 GCF_018294505.1 Triticum aestivum | reverse complement strand
TTCTTCCAAGATTCGCCACTGTCAACACAGGAGTTTTGTTGTCAATGCATGTATACCCTGAATTCCCGGTGCTTCCCAAGCCACATAATGAAAATGTGAGGTAACGATGCACATTAGTGCAAGAAGACCCTCATTGTTGTTAGTTCAAGTGAGAAGTAACAGTAAGACTATTGACGATCTGTGTGTGTGTACATATATCCCCTGATTGCCCCCAACTAAGCGGTGCCGTGCAGCTAGCACGTTGTTGACGCTCAAAAGTGGCACGTTTATAAAGAGTGTCTTGAAGCTATGTTAAGATTAATTCAAACTTACTATTGAAAGTCACCATGAGATGGCTCTCTTCGAGAAGATCAAGATGAATATGAAGATGGTCTAAAACGGAGCTCGGATGTAAAAGTTATGACAAGTTCAGAGATGCTCATGTCGACACCAGATTAAAAAATGGCTAGAAACCCAATTAAGATGGATTCAAATAGAGAAAGTTTCAACATGAAATTTGTGCGCCTCGTCGAAACGATCGATTTTGATATAAAAATCGTCCCAATCCGAAGTCATATGCAAAAGTTAGAGCCCGCACAGCACGACCCTCCAGTGAGCAAAAATATGACGCCGGAACCAGACACATGTGGATATGTCTGATGAGCTGCGTGAATAATTAGCTGTTTTGCGCGAGCGATTTGACCCTTGAGATGACCTCTGATGAAAAAACGTTCAACATGAAAGTTGTTCGTCTCGTCGAAACTGTCAAGATTGCTTTTGGACTCGTTTCCATCCGAAGTCGTTTACCACCACAAAAAAGACCCGCAAGGTGCAGTAAGTTTTAGACCGAACAGTTTTGAAAAGTTCGGATAAAACCAATCCGAATTTGACTAGGTTTTTGGACGTGAATCCAAACATTTTCCTTGCACAGGAAGTCCAGCCGCCTTTTATATACCTAAGGGGTGACGGCGGATTGAACAACACACAATTGATCAAATCATCTACCACTTTTTATCTTTTATCTTTTCTCCTTAACCCTAGTTCTTCTTCTTCCTCGTTCTTCGTCTGTTCTCCTTGTTGCAGGGCGGCGAACCTCGAGGACCTAGGGGCGATCAGGTCGACCTAGGGCAGCCCATAGCCGCCACGTGCCCTGACGGGGTCCCTCCCGGGCGTGTGGGGTTTCGGGTCCTCAAAAGCACCCGCTGGATTGCCTGCGTATCGCACTTCCGGCTGGGTCTCCTTCGACGTGAGCTGCGGTGCATCACCTCGGCGTCGAGGGTACACGGTGACGTGTTCGTGTGCGAACACACTTTTTGGCGACTCCGCTGGGGATCAAGCTTTGAACAGTCTCCAGTCTGTTCTTGCTACGAGGAGAGCGTTATCAAGCGGCTGCAATTGACAACGGTAACATGTATCATCAATATCCTTACGTAGATGCAAATAGCCATTATGTTGATGTTGCTAGATCTTTCAATGGACATGTCATGTCAGCTAGCCCTAATGAGCAAAGGCCGACTAGTTATTCCGTTGGAGAAACTTGGAATTTACAGAATCGCGACATGCAACTTATGAATCTGAACTTTCGTGCATCGGCAACATCTTTCAATATGCCGGTGAACAACACGATTTGTTCGAGTGATAAATATATGACACCTCATGTACAGGAGGGCGTCTCACAGTTTTATCCATCGGCAGCGGACTCACAATATGCGGGTTCATCCCCAAACATGCCGATGGATGGGGGAATCGGACATGCTTCCATTAGCTATTTGGCCGGTTATCCTCAAACATCATATACTACACCTCGTGATATTAATTGTTCAGTGTCATATGAAACTAAAAATATTCATGACTCGGATCACCTTGGCCGAGTGAATGGACATTCTGCAGGAGCATATGTGCCTCATATTGCAGGAGATGAGGTGGCTCTGGCTGCATTAAAAAGTTTAGCGCAAAATAAAGAGATTAGTGCTATTTGCCTTGAGCAGCCCGAAATGGGATTGGTTCATGATTATGAGGCAATAAGAGCTAAAGTTTTGAAAGAAGACAAAGTGTTGCCAATTGTTCAAATTGGCGTGAGAAAATATTCAACAACAGTGCACATGTCTTCACCTATCATTGCAGCATGTTATACACCCCCTATACAATCGCAATATTTCGGCAACATCAATTCATTGCCGAAAGATCATAAAAGTATTGGGGGGCAAGCCGATCCAAGCAGGGCTGAGTTTAAAGAAAAATATGTGGCCCAAGTGGACAAAAACAAGCCAGAGCTCACAGGGAATAGCGTTAATGAATTTACTACACCTACCCTTGAGGAATTACCAGCAGAATATCGACAGGCTTATGAAGCACTCAAGAAGAAGCGTGGAGAGGAAGATTTGCAAGAGTACATCAAGTGCCTTTCTCCATGTAGCAACCATGTTGGCCCTTCTACACTCTTAAGGCAAGATAAAAAAATCTTTGCAAGCAAATCAGCAAAAACGATTCACTCGGGTAATACAGTGGATTCGGTTGAAACCAGATTGAGCACTGAGATAGCTAATGCCGAGTGCATCAAGCCATTTATTACCAAGTGTACCAAAATAGAAGATGCAAGCTTCGCTGAGCAAAGGAACGACAAACGCAGCAAATTGGCTGTCCTCGATTTTTCTAGATGTAAGGGAGCTTACATGCTACCCTATGAGTTTTGTGCCAAAAATATTGATGAGCATCAAGAACAAAGTAATATGGCCGAACACAGTTCCATTAATGATGAACATCAAGAACAAGAAAATGCAGCCGAGCAAAGTTCAACTGACAAAGAGCATCCGAGTGAAATCCACTCGGGCAATCCGACTGAAATATACTCGGGCAATCCGAGTGAAATCTACTCAGACAATCCGAGTGATGAAGCACGAGATCCAGAAAAAGAGGACGAGGCGTTGGAGAATTATTCAGAAGTGGAGCAAGGTATTGTTCCAGTGGTGCAACCATCTCTTTCTTCCAACGTCTTCACAAAGGTACACCTAGGAGATAGTTTATTCAATTTTTGATTCGGTCAAAATCATATTGTTGATGCACCTATTAGTAAAATTCTAATTAATTTTGAAAGACCAATCGAAATGAGTAATCTGTTTGTTAGGAATGATCTTGTCACTAATCATGATAGTCAACACATGGTATCATTCATAGAGACTGGTAGTGATAACTCATCGCAACCAAAGCTTTTCCCATTATGCCGACTTAAAATTATGTTCATATGGGTAGCTTTGCTTGTTTCATGCCTGGCTAACATTTGGTCTCAAAGACGTATATTCTGTAATTGTTTTGGTTGCGGAAACATAAAGCCAGGTCCAAAGTCCTTCGAGATAGCCGATTCAAGAGCATCGGGAAAACAGGATGAAAATCAATGCATAGCCGAGTCGGATGACGCTAAGCCAGCACTACTCGGTTATTTTGTTTTAGAACCAGTATCATAGTATCAGTTAATGGAAGGACAATGTACCTTCAGTCCGGGCATAGGTAATCACATCGTTGGTGCATCGTCGACAAATCCTATTATAATTGATCACGATGTCGAGCCATCAGGACATGAACAAATGCAATGTTTGTTTGAAGAGAATATCAAAGACAACAACGTGATTCATCAAACCGCATAATCGGACAACATAGGATGATTGGAGTTTGTTGAGGCACGAGCATATGGCCAGTCGTATCATATTGGTCTTGATGGTGATCAAATGTTGACTCGGCTATCTCAAGCCGATTCATCTAAAGGTCAACAGGTACACACCGATGATGACGGGGTCAAGTCTTCGAGCAAGGATATGGTCAAAAAGTGCATCAACAACAATTTTGAAGACGGTAATTCCATCAAAGCTACAATGGCGACATCTAGCACTGGGGGGCAACGAGAAAATTCAAAGACCGATGCACGCACAACTAAACAAAGCAAAGGCAATGGTAAGCACAAAGGTAAAAAGCCGAGAGTCACTTTCACGCAGTTATTAGAAAAATATCAGAATATAAGTGAGGCAAAGAGTGCTTATCGGCCAAGTGAAACAAAAGCATCGAAGTCACCCCCAAGGCATAAATTTGAAGACCGGGATTGGTGAAGGAATAAGTTGAGCAAACAGACTCCATATCCTCCTTTTGGGCCACCAATGCCGATGTCATGGATACCCCCCTATGCTGACTATTATTCAGATCAATCATGGAACAAGTATAAATCAAGGGCACACTGTCCATCATATTCTAAACCACCTCACCAAAATTATGCAGCTCCGAGAGGATCATCATTTGTTCAACAACCACATGTTAAAGACCGTCTCAATCATAAGGAATCGGTCCAAAAATGAAGGAAGAAGAAAGAGGTGGTCAAACAAGTTTACCGAGTTAAAAGAGATGGTCGTAAGAGTGCAACTTCAGATTTGATCTCAAATGAAAAAGAGCCAATTAAAGTGTTGACATTGGCTACTAAAGGCAATAAGACGAAGCAACCAATTATTGTGAATCAAAGTGCCAAATCTGAAGAAAAGAAGTTGAGAGTGCACAAGGCCATAAAGGAATTGCCATTGGTCAAAACAGAATCACAGCCGAGATGCCTACTCGGCTTATCGTATTGGCAAAAAAAGGAATTAGACAAACTTAGTGCACAAGAACTTGAAGAAAGGAACATGACATGGGTTCCCAAAGGAAGTGCTCAAAATAAGAATTATGTGCAAGCCTCCATTACAAGAAGTGCGGCAAAGGTGAAGAAGGAAAGGTTTCAGCATCTTCGGTCTACACATTGTCCATATTCTTCAACTATGCCATTAACGCCTATGCCATGGAATTCGTCATCAGGTATGATTGGTAACCCTCAATGGGCTTATTTTAATCCATGGATGCAATATAATTTCCTACATCATGAAAGGGTATTACCAAGTATATTTGATTAGCTACAAGTTTGTTGCTGATCCAAAGGGTGGAAATACTTGATTTGTCATTTCATTTGTTTATTTCGGCTATATGTGCTTTGAATGAAGTTTACATGGTAATGGCCGATATTTATCTATCGTCCTAAGAGTATGTCAATGCATGGCCGGTGCAATATTATAACATCGTCCTTAGTTTGATTGGAGAGCGAGACAAGGTACGCACTCATGGAAATTTATATTTATATTTGAATGGAGTTGAGACATGATGACCAATGTCATTGAATACATGATGCATAGACCAATTCATAGTTACAGAATTGTCTAGGGGGCTTATACTTTGTTTGGATATGTTTTTGGCTTATGCGTCTTTGAGATCTATAAGAGGCCAAATCATAGCTGGTTTTATTACTGAACATCAGATTAATGACATGCATAATATTGATACTAGCCTTATCTCTTTAGTACTATGGAGATTATGTTTTGATGGTTCAATTCGTAGCAATGGCCAAAGTGTTGGTGTTGTTTATATATCTCCTGATGGTACTATTTTTGAAGCCTCATGCCGCTTAGAATATTTTTATGCACGATTAATCTTAGCCAAATATGTTGTTATTCGGATTGACTCTTTTACTTGATATAGGTGCTATGGCTTCTCCGTACTTAATATAGTTGCATGAAGAAAGGAATTGGCTGCAGAATATACACATTGATGTGTTCACCTTCCCACCAAATCTGTACCTAAATATTATACTGATATGTGTTGCATGCTATTTAGTGTTATCTGCATGTTCCATCTGCTAATTTGGTTAAGGTTGAAGAAACATATTGGATTAAGGTTGAAAGAAGATACACCTGAGGGTTAGAGGGCGATGGAGTTGCTCATCACGGTTGCTAGCTTGGCTCCATCAGAATAAGTGGAAGCCTTGCAAAGATCTGGCTGCAAAGGAAAACATGCATGATGAGCGAGGAAGGTTGGAGACCAGCAGGAGCTACCTACACAGTATAGGCGGTGCGACGGTGAGAACAGCTTAAAATTATGGACAGCTCTACGGCTGCCAACATCTGAAGTGGATGATGCAAACATCTTCATTGCTACTGTTGCTATGGAGCAGCGCGGCCACAAATCTATGTGATGCAGACTGAAGAAGAAAGGACGTGGGGATGCGGATTCATCTTCTCCGTCATGCACCGGCAAATTCAATCTGATGCAACTTCTCAATTTCCTTGTCATACCAGAGGAGACAATGCTTAGATTTATTTTTGAGGGAAAAATAGAGAGAGATGAAGGGGAGAATGCCTCACGTATGTCAAATCTAGGAGGAGATGACGCATAGAATTTTTTAGTTAGGGAAAATAGATAGAGTCCAAGAGGGAGACAACTCCTGTACGTAGGAAAGGATGGTAGGTCTCTCCTTTCATCCAACGGCTGCAGACGCATCATATATTAATCAGATGCTTAAAATTTCTTAACCTTAAGAATTAACGTGGTGCCTCGTACGGAAAACGCAACCACATATAACAGTTCCAAGTTAGAGCAAGCACCTGTGTTGGTGGAGTAGGGGAGATGTGCTCATCATGTACACGTATGTTCTAGAAATAGGAACACGTGTCATATTCACAGGCATTATATGTAAAGTAAGCAGATGCAATTCAACAAAGTTAGGAGCAATACAAGCTAGACATCATACGCAACGTGCAACCACATATAATAGTGCCAAGTTAGAGCAAGCACCTGTGATGGTGGAGTAGGGGAGATGTGCTCATCATGTACACGTATGTTCTAGAAACAGGAACACGTGTCATATTCACAGGCATTATGTGTAAAGTAAGCAGATGCAATTCAACAAAGTTAGAAGCAATACAAGCTAGACATCATACGCAACATGCAACCACATATAATAGTGCCAAGTTAGAGCAAGCACCTGTGATGGTGGAGTAGGGGAGATGTGCTCATCATCTACCCAGCTATGTTGACTGTCTAGCCTTGCGCTGGGAGGATGGCGGAGTAGAATCTGTAGAGAACCTCCGTTTCAGTTGCTCGGAAGGACCACCATCATCCAATGCCTTGCCAATTTCCTTCAGCTTTATTGATTTTGCATTGTGAGGTCAAACGGACAAGAAAAAGGAATATAATTCGCTCTTCAGAACTCATTCATGCATGATACTGACGAACACTACTCTGATGAAAGGCAAAGTCATGATACGAGGATGGAATATGCATGAAAAAATGGACGGCTTGACATATTCACACCAATGATGTTGTAACTAAGCAGAAGGCACTTTCACAAATTAGAAGCACTGCAAACTAGACACCATATGAAAGGTGCAATCAATATCACTCTGCCAAGTTAAAACTGTCTCGTCACAGGTGGCGTTCATCAAACTAGAAGCAATACATGCTAGAAATCATATTCAAGACGCAAACCAATATCACACTGCCAACTTAAAGGTGTCCCATCATAAGTGACTGATGCAGGATACACAAGAAGAGTAGTTTCATGTAAGAACATGGTGTGATAGACAGATATAGTATGTACCAAAAACAGGAAAGCGTGTCATATTCACTCGTATCATGTGTAAGCTAAGCAGATGCAGTTTACACTAATTAGGAGCAATATAAGCTAGACACCATATGCAACATGCAACCAGATATCACACTGCCAAGTTAGAGCAAGCACCTTGGATGGTGGAGTAGGGGAGCGGAAACTTGGACCTTGTAATGCACTATCAGTACAAGGAGAATCGGTACAGATGCTCCGTTTACGTTGCTGCAGAGGACCACCATCATCGCCTTCCTCACTCTTTTCCTTCCTCTTTCTTGATTTTGCCTTGTCAAGTCAAACCCACAAGAAAAAGGAATAAAATTTGCTCTTCAGAACTCATTGATGTATGATACTGACGAACACTACTTTTATGTAAGGCAGCCGCATGACAGGAGGATGGAATATGTATGAAAAACAGGACGGCGTGACATATTGACATGTATGATGTATAAAGTGTAAACTAAGCACAAGGTGCTTGAACTTGTTAGAATCAATGAAAGCTAGAAACCATATGAAAGATGAAACCAATATCACTCTGCCAAATTAAAAGGGTGCCCTAACAAACGTATTTGACCAAATTAGAAGCAATACATTGCAACAGGCTAGAAATAATATGCAATATGCAACGAATAAAGGTGACTCATCGTAAGTGATTGATGCAGGATACAGAAGAGAGGTAGTTTTAGGTAAGAACAAGGTTAACTCATAGACGTAGTGTGTACCAAAAATAGGAAGGCATGTCATATTCACAGGTATAATGTGTAAACTAAGCAGATGTAATTTACCCTAATTAGAAGCATTACAAGCTAGACACCGTATGCAACATGCAACCACATATCACACTGCGAAGTTATAGCGAGCACCTATGATGGTGGTGTGGGGGAATTGTGGTCATCAACTAGAGAGCTACGTTGACTGTCTTCATTTAGCCTTGTTGTTTCTTGAGAATCATGTGGGGAGGATGACACTGCACTCTTTAAACGAGTATGGCGTCTCACAGTAGCCCACTCGGGTGACTGTCTCATCATAAGTGATTGACGAGGGATACAAAAGAGCATTAGTTTGATGTACGAACATGGTTAATAGACATATGTAGTATGTATCAAAAACAGGAAGGCATGTCATTATCAAAGGTATAATGTGTAAAGTAAGCAGATGCAATTTAACCAAATTGGAAGCAATACAAGCTAGACACCATATGCAACATGCAACCACATTTGACAGCGCGAAGTTAAAGCAAGCACCTGGGATGGTTGTGTGTGGCAATTGAGACCATCAACTGCAGAGCTACGTTTACTGTCTCCAACTGCTGACACTGCACCCTTTAGAGCGCTGAAACGCTTAGTGCTTATGTTCGAATTACACTGGAGCGACTTCTGTCTTTT
This sequence comes from Triticum aestivum, assembly GCF_018294505.1. Classification (NCBI taxonomy): domain Eukaryota; kingdom Viridiplantae; phylum Streptophyta; class Magnoliopsida; order Poales; family Poaceae; genus Triticum; species Triticum aestivum. The sequence continues at coordinate 7,969,815 of NC_057811.1, read as the reverse complement.
CTTTTCAGCATTCATCAACACTGCATCAGAGTCTGAAATACCCATGCATAAAAAAACAATAGTTTGAGTATGGGTGAAGTGTGTGCACAATTAGTACAGTGTAAAGGTAGCAGATAGCAGGTCGGTGAGAAATAAATGACGGGAGACATATGATAGCTCTACAACATGCATGGCACACTAAATTACTACAGGATTCTATGAAAATAACATTCGACTGAAAACAAATAGGTCAGTCCATTTTTTCTGCATCGTCCAATGTACAAAGAACAGGCAGATCGCCTTCATCTACCTCCAGCCAGTCAGTGTTGACGATCTTCCTCGAATCGGCAGCGACCACCGGCCCAGT
>NC_057811.1:7942373-7969208 GCF_018294505.1 Triticum aestivum | reverse complement strand
CCAGATCGGGCGCAAGCAGCTCCTGCGCCCCACACCCCTATGATAGACACCGATGCGCCGCTTCCCCGACGAACAGGCGGACTAGGTGCTCCGCGCGCCTAAGCGGGTGATGCTTCTTTTAATTGCGGTTTGACTGACCCTGAATTGAAATCCAGGCGGGCTACTGACCTCTAGCAAAGGTGAAATAGTAAAGGGAGGAAACCTTGTGCATTTAGTATCACGAAGAAGATGCAGTAAGAAGCGCTCAACTAGTTTCTTTCGTGGGATGAATACGGTTTGAGCAGAGACGTAAGGTTTGCACGAATAAGGGAAGAGGAGTACCTCTTTCTGTTGGCAGTGCTGTGTTCTCCTGTTTTTCCTACGATCTTCTTGTGGTTCGCTGGAAATGAGAAGTTGTGGAGGACGGTGGAGCCTTGGACGAACCCATGGCCAAGTTGTTGAGTGTGGTGCGGTGGCCGTCTGTCGGCGGCGGGGAACCAGATCCGAGGCGGCGAACGACGGCGTAGCGGGAACAGCTCCGGTGCGGTGGACGGTTGCGACAGTGGAGCGACAGTAATGAGGCGCAGGACGGCGTGGTCGGAGTGGTTCTGGTACGGCGCACGTCGGCATCGGCGTCGTGGAGGCAGCTCTACCTCGGCTTCATCTGCTAAGTCCTTGAGGGCGTTGCGGTTGCGGTTGCATTGGACGACGACGTCGGGGTACCGGCTCCGGCGTGATGGAGGAGGACGGAGGAGGCTGGGGTTTCGCGGCTGGTGGAGAGGGCGTTTTGGCACCACAGAGTATGAATGGGGAAACAGAGGGAGGCGGGGAACTAAGGGGGAACAATGTTTCGGTTTGGGACGCGCTTGTTTGAAATTTGGGGAAAGTTACAAACTTTGCCCCCATCTAAAATTTCGGACATATTGCTCGTTGGGGGTAGGACAGTAATCTCAGGTGTCCCAAATGTGGGCGGGATAGATTTCGGCCGAGCGCATGGGTGTTTAGGCGCCCACGGCGTATGAATGCTTCTCGGAGGTGGTTGAGACTGGCGTCTTGTGAAGTTACAAACCTACCCCGGTCTAGACCTTTGGACATCAGGACAATAGGCTACACGGGCCAGAGTCAGGACAGTAATTTCCTACCACCAAACATTAGTCTCGCGCGGTTTCGGGTGACCAGAGGCCTATTTGGCGCTTCATTCAATATTTGGGAGCAGAAGCATTAACGTTTTCGGTTCTCTTGAATTGAACTTTCAGGATTTGTCAAACTTCACAAATCTTTACTCTTGAAAATCCTAAAGCTACGATTATTTTGGAATGGAGGGGGTACATTTGAATATACATTGTACACAAGTATATATTAAAAAGTATGCAACTTACCTCAGTTCATGCATGGTTCCAGATATAATCTCCTTGGTTGCAAAAAAAAGTTAGACATGCGTATGAATATATATAGCATGTTCAAACGCACAACAAAGATTCATGCCCCCTTTTACATCTGATATTCAAATGCCATTATCTCGGGTTCAAATAGATGAATGCACTTCCTATGAATTCGAATCTTTGAAACCCCCTTTATGTTGAATTCGACATGTATTCTATTTCGTAGCTAGCAATTTGGAATGTATCCATGCAAGTGACAAATGTATAAAGTGCTTCATACTAACAACATGGAGTGCACTAATTAATGTTTATATATGAATTGCAAAAGCATCCATTGCTTGTATTTCAACCGCTCTGTCGGTGTACAAAAGAAGGGGCGCACCTTTGTACCGCTTTACCTGTGCACGGGCAGCCGGAGCCGCGCCCACGGCCACACCAAGCAGAGCAGGGGAGGTGAACCAAGGCAAAACCGAAGCACAAGACAGCCAGGGCAACGCCAAGACCAAGAACGCAAAGAAGCAGAGGGGTGGAGCAGTTTCCCCTGGCAAGACCCTTGCCGGGGCAGCGCGCCCAAACACCAACAGGGCGAGCCACCCTTGAGACCACGTCCCCAACACCATCAGCCACGTGGGGCCAGGGCTCGGGAGGCACCTCCGTGGTGGCATGCAGATCTTTGTGAAGACATATTCAAGATCAGATGAGGATTAGAAGACAACGATCCTCGACAAGATCCTTGCCGAGGAGAGCCACGAGACCCCTGGCAAGATTCTTGCCGGGGACGACAGCGTGCCATGGCAAGACCCTTGCCGGCCCCCCGGGAAGGCTCTCGCCGAAGATGCCAGCGGGGCCACTGCCAGACCCGCACCAGCCAAGTCTCCACCGCTGTTCGCATGCAGCTGCCAGCCCGAACCAGCTGGGCAGGCACCTGCGTGGCAACATGCAGCTTCTAGGCCAACTCAGCAGGCGCTTGCGTGGGGGCATGCAGATCTTCGTGAAGACCCTACCACCGCGCCACCTCAGCTGCCTACCTGCCTACATGGCGCCGCACGCATCGCTGGCTAGGGCGCGTGTCGAAGCGAGGAGGAGCGGCGATGGACGGGACGGGCCTCGCCCCCGTCCCCGATAAAGCTAGGGGACACCTCAGCGGCGCATTAAATGTGACTTGTCCTGTAATACGAGTGATAAGCTCGCAATACTGTGCGCCTTTCCACCTCCTGTATGCCACTGTGGCAGCCCCTTTCGCCTATAAAAGGAGGCCCATGGCATACTGGAGGAGGATTCGGCTCTTTGGAACCACGCGCTCACCATAGCTATTTCGAGATCTCAAGAACTCTCTGAAATATACCCACCAAAGTAGGACTAGGGTTTTACGCATCCTCGCGGCCCGAACCTGGGTAAACGATCCTTGTGCTGACTACTGATCCTGCTCTTCTTGCAACCCTGCGCCCCGGCAACCGTAGTAGGGATTCTTGTGATCCCATAGGTGTCGTTCCACACCGACATCTTTGGTGCGCCAGGTAGGGGGCGCAATTGTGAGAATCTGGTCTAGTAGTTGGCCTAGAAGTTCCTCATCGCCATGACTCCCGAGAAGGAGATGGCCAGGAGAAAAAGGGCGCCGCCTGCGAACGCGAAGGACGCAGCGCATCAGCAGAAAAGCTAAGTCATTCAGAACTTTGAGTTACTTCCTTTTATATATAAGGTTATCGTCCTCGGAGATCTTGCCTATGTATGAGAAACCTGCACGCAAAGGGGCCCTCCCGCAATTGACAACGCCCTTGTTCTGTTTCGAGTCCGCTCAACAGCTCAAAGCGGCCGCGTCGAGAGTGGCAGGGTAGCCTTTCGCACTTGGCAACACTCCCGACTTTGACTCGAGTCAAACTCGACAGTTCGGGCGGCCGCGCTAAGGGCGGTAAGGTGGTCCGCCTGGCAGCAAGCACACCCGGCAGGCCAATGGGGATCCGTCCCCAAGACGCCGCCCTGGTTTTACGCGCCGGCGAACCTACCCGGTTAACGTAGGGTGGACACACAAAGGAAAATCGAACGGGAAAATAACATACATGATACTAAAAGTGCTGCAGAGTCATATTACATCAAATTGTTGCTACGGTTCTAACTAGAGATAGCAATTGTCTTGGTTGTGAACCTGCAGCGGCGATAAGAAACGGGGTTCCTAATCCCGGTGCTGGCCCTCCACCCTCAGAATTCCGCCGACACGACTGATGATGGGCTTGATGCGCTCCTTGAGCGGCGCGAGGTCGGTACCTTCCGGCAAGCTCTCCAGCGCGGCGTCGAAGTCGAGGTCGGGGTACCAGTGTGCCACCTTGGTGAGAACCTTGGTCATGGTGCCCTGGCAAAGCCTCCGGGCATCATCGGCTAGCGAGGCCGCCCGGTTGGCGTGAAGCTGCTCTAGGGCCCCGAGAACACACTCGAAGAACAAGGTCAGCTTGGCGTTGGTGGTCCCGCTGCGCTCTGGGGCGTACCTCACGCTTGGCATCCCCATGGTAGCCAACTACGCGGTGATCCTTGCTACCTCTTGAGCACTGCATTGGTTTTCCCTTGAAGAGGAAAGGGTGATGCAGCAAAGTAGCGTAAGTATTTCCCTCAGTTTTTGAGAACCAAGGTATCAATCCAGTAGGAGGCTACGCGCGAGTCCCTCGCACCTACACAAAACAAATAAATCCTCGCAACCAACGCGATAAGGGGTTGTCAATCCCTTCACGGTCACTTACGAGAGTGAGATCTAATAGATATGATAGGATAATATTTTTGGTATTTTTGTGATAAAGATGCAAAGTAAAATAAAAGCAAAGTAAAAAGCAAAGGAAATAACTAAGTATTGGAAGATTAATATGATGAAGATAGACCCGGGGGCCATAGATTTCACTAGTGGCTTCTCTCAAGAGCATAAGTATTTTACGGTGGGTGAACGAATTACTGTTGAGCAATTGACAGGATTGAGCATAGTTATGAGAATATCTAGGTATGATCATGTATATAGGCATCACGTCCGAGACAAGTAGACCGACTCCTGCCTGCATCTACTACTATTACTCCACTCATCGACCGCTATCCAGCATGCATCTAGAGTATTAAGTTCATGAAAACAGAGTAAAGCCTTAAGCAAGATGACATGATGTAGAGGGATAAATTCATGCAATATGATAAATAAAAAACCATCTTGTTATCCTCGATGGCAACAATACAATACGTTCCTTGCTGCCCCTACTGTCACTGGGAATGGACACCACAAGATTGAACCCAAAGCTAAGCACTTCTCCCATTGCAAGAAAGATCAATCTAGTAGGCCAAACCAAACTGATAATTCGAAGAGACATGCAAAGATAACCAATCATACATAAAAAGAATTCAGAGAAGATTCAACTATTGTTCATAGATAATCTTGATCATAAACCCACAATTCATCGATCTCAACAAACACACCGCAAAAACAAGATTACATCGAATAGATCTCCACGAGAGAGGGGGAGAACATTGTATTGAGATCCAAAAAGAGAGAAGAAGCCATCTAGCTACTAACTATGGACCCGAAGGTCTGAAGTAAACTACTCACACTTCATCGGAGAGGCTATGGTGTTGATGTAGAAGCCCTCCGTGATGGATGCCCTCTCCGACGGAGCTCCGGAACAGGCCCCAAGATGGGATCTCGTGGGTACAGAAGGTTGCGGCGGTGGAATTAGGTTTTTGCCTCCGTATCTGATCGTTTGGGGTACGTAGGTATATATAGGAGGAAGGAGTACGTCGGTGGAGCAACAGGGGGCCCACGAAGGTGGAGGGCGCGCCCCCCTACCTCGTGGCCTCATCCTTTGTTTCTTGACGTAGGGTCCAAGTCTCCCGGATCATAATCTTCCTAAAAATCACGTTCCCGATGGTTTCATTCCGTTTGGACTCCGTTTGATATTCCTTTTCTGCGAAACTCTGAAATAGGCAAAAAAACAGCAATTCTGGGCTGGGCCTCCGGTTAATAGGTTAGTCCCAAAAATAATATAAAAGTGAATAATAAAGCCCAATAATGTCCAAAACAGTAGATAATATAGCATGGAGCAATCAAAAATTATAGATACATTGGAGACGTATCAAGCATCCCCAAGCTTAATTCCTGCTCGTCCTCGAGTAGGTAAATGATAAAAACAGAATTTTTGATGCGGAGTGCTACTTGGCATAATTTCAATGTAATTCTTCTTAATTGTGGTATGAATATTCAGATCCGAAAGATTTAAGACAAAAGTTTAATATTGACATAAAAATAATAATACTTCAAGCATACTAACAAAGCAATCATGTCTTCTCAAAATAACATGGCCAAAGAAAGTTATCCCTACAAAATCATATAGTCTGGCTATGCTCTATCTTCACCACACAAAATATTTAAATCATGCACAACCCCGATGACAAGCCAAGCAATTGTTTCATACTTTTGACATTTTCAAACTTTTTTCAATCTTCACGCAATACATGAGCGTGAGCCATGGACATAGCACTATATGTGGTATAGAATGGTGGTTGTGGAGAAGACAAAAAGGGAGAAGATAGTCTCACATCAACTAGGCGTATCAACTGTCTATGGAGATGCCCATCAATAGATATCAATGTGAGTGAGTAGGGATTCCATGCAACGGATGCACTAGAGCTATAAGTATATGAAAGCTCAACAAAGGGAACTAAGTGGGTGTGCATCCAACTCGCTTGCTCACGAAGACCTAGGGCATTTTGAGGAAGCCCATCATTGGAATATGCAAGCCAAGTTCTATAATGAAAAATTCCCACTAGTATATGAAAATGACAAAATGAGAGACTCTCTATCATGAAGATCATGGTGCTACTTTGAAGCACAAGTGTGGTAAAAGGATAGTAACATTGTCCCTTCTCTCTTTTTCTCTCATTTTTTTATTTGGGCCTTTTCTCTTTTTTTATGGCCTCTTTTTTATTTATTTATTTTTCGTCCGGAGTCTCATCCCGACTTGTGGGGGAATCGTAGTCTCCATCATCCTTTCCTCACTTGGGACAATGCTCTAAAAATGAAGATCATCACACTTTTATTTTCTTACAACTCAACAATTACAACTCGATACTTAGAACAAAATATGACTCTATATGAATGCCTCCGGCGGTGTACCGGGATATGCAATGAATCAAGAGTGACATGTATGAAAGAATTATGAACGGTGGCTTTGCCACAAATACGATGTCAACTACATGATCATGCAAAGCAATATGACAATGATGGAGCGTGTCATAATAAACGGAACGGCGGAGAGTTGCATGGCAATATATCTCGGAATGGCTATGGAAATGCCATGATAGGTAGGTATGGTGTCTGTTTTGAGGAAGGTTTATGGTGGGTGTATGATACCGGCGAAAAGTGTGCGGTATTACGGAGGCTAGGAATGGTGGAAGGAAGAAGAGTGCGTATAATCCATGGACTCAACATTAGTCATAAAGAACTCATATACTTATTGCAAAAATCAAGTTATCAAAGAAAAGTATTACGCGCATGCTCCCAGGGGGATAGATTGGTAGGAAAAGACCATCGCTCGTCCCCGACCACCACTCATAAGGAAGACAATCAATAAATAAATCATGCTCCGACTTCATCACATAACGGTTCACCATACGTGCATGCTACGGGAATCACAAACTTTAACACAAGTATTTCTTAAATTCACAACTACTCAACTAGCATGACTCTAATATCACCATATTTATATCTCAAAACAATTATCAAGCATCAAACTTCTCATAGTATTCAACACACTCATAAGAATTCTTACAAATCTTGTATGCTTAGCATATTAGGATTATTTAAGCAAATTACCATGCTATTTAAGACTCTCAAAATAATCTAAGTGAAGCATGAGAGATCAATAGTTTCTATAAAACAAATCCACCACCGTGCTCTAAAAGATATAAGTGAAGCACTAGAGCAAAACTATATAGCTCAAAAGATATAAGCAAAGCACATAGAGTATTCTAACAAATTCCAAATCATGTATGGCTCTCTCAAAAGGTGTGTACAGAAAGTATGACTGTGGTAAACTAAAAAGCAAAGACTCAAATCATACAAGACGCTCCAAGCAAAACACATATCATGTGGTTAATAAAAATATAGCTCCAAGTAAAGTTACCGATGGAAGTAGACGAAAGAGGGGATGCCTTCCGGGCCATCCCCAAGCTATGGCTTTATGGTGTCCTTAGATTATCTTGGGGGTGCCATGGGCATCCCCAAGCTTAGGCTCTTGCCACTCCTTGTTCCATAATCCATCAAAATCTTTCACTCAAAACTTGAAAACTTCACAACACAAAACTTAACAGAAAATCTCGTGAGCTCCGTTAGCGAAAGAAAACAAAAGACCACTTCAAGGTACTGTAATGAAATCATTCTTTATTTATATTGGTGTTAAACCTACTGTATTCCAACTTCTCTGTGGTTTATAAACTCTTTTACTAGCCATAGATTCATCAAAATAAGCAAACAACACACGAAAAACGGAATCTGTCAAAAACAGAATAGTCTGTGGCAATCTGTAACTAACGCAAACTTCTGGAACTCCAAAAAATCAACCAAAATAGGACGACCTAGACAATTTGTTTATTGATCAGCAGCAATTGGAATCACTATTTTATCACGTTCTGGTGATTTTTAACAATTATTTTCGTGAACAGAAAGTTTCTGGAAATTTCTGCAAGATCAAATAACTATCATCCAAGAAGATCCTATAGGTTTAACTTGGCACAAACACTAATTAAAACACAAAAACACATCTAACTAGAGGCTAGAACAAATATTTATTGAATAACAGCAAGGAAAAATATTGGGTTGTCTCCCAACAAGCGCTTTTCTTTAAAGCCTTTTAGCTAGGCATTGATAATTTTAATGATGCTCACATGAAAGACAAGAATTGAAGCACAAAGAGAGCATCATAAATCACGTGACAAACACATCTAAGTCTAACATACTTCCCATGCATAGGCATCTTATAGAAAAACAAATTATCATAGCAAGCAAAAACTAGCATAAGCAAGGAAGCTGAAAAGAACAATAGCAATCTCAACCTAACGAGAGGTAATTTAGTAACATGAAAATTTCTATAACCATATTTTCCTCTCTCATAATAATTACATGTAGGATCATAAGAAAATCCAACAATATAGCTATCACATAACATATTCTCAACACGATCCACATGCATGCGAAGTTGACACTCTTCCAAAATAGTGGGATTATCATTAACTAAAGTCATGATTTCTCCAAGCCCACTTTTATCAAAAATTTCATAAGATTGAATATTATCCAAATATGTGGGATCTAAAGTTGACACTCTTCCAAACCCACTTCTATTATCAATCTTATATTCATCATGGGGCTTAAATAAATTTTCAAGATCATAAGAAGAATCTCCCCAATCATGATTATTGCAACAGGTAGTGGACATAGCAAAACTAGCATCCCCAAGCTTAGGGTTTTGCATATTATTAGCATAATTTACATCAATAGAATTTATAATAAAATCATTGCAATCATGCTTTTTATTCAAAGATCTATCGTGAATCACTTCATAAAGCACTTCATCACAATTTTCAGATTCACGGATTTCAAGCAAAACCTTATAAAGATAATCTAGTGCATCCTAATCACTAGGAATTGGTTCATCATAATTGGATCTCTTAAAAAGATTGGCAAGCGGATGAGGATCCATAGATATTAGCTTCTCTGTTTAGGAATAAATACTCAACTATTTCAACCAAACGAGCAAACGAGCCAAGTAAGACATCAAGGCAAACGAAAAGACGAACGAAAAAAGGGCGAATAAAACGGCAAAGGTGAAGTGGGGGAGAGGAAAACGAGAGGCAAATGGCAAGTAATGTAATGCGGGAGATAAGGGTTTGTGATGGGTACTTGGTATGTTGACTTTTGCGTAGACCTCCCCGGCAACGGCGCCAGAAATCCTTCTTGCTACCTCTTGAGCACTGCGTTGGTTTTCCCTTGAAGAGGAAAGGGTGATGCAGCAAAGTAGCGTAAGTATTTCCCTCAGTTTTTGAGAACCAAGGTATCAATCCAGTAGGAGGCTACGCGCGAGTCCCTCGCACCTACACAAAACAAATAAATCCTCGCAACCAACGCGATAAGGGGTTGTCAATCCCTTCACGGTCACTTACGAGAGTGAGATCTGATAGATATGACAGGATAATATTTTTGGTATTTTTGTGATAAAGATGTAAAGTAAAATAAAAGCAAAGTAAAAAGCAAAGGAAATAACTAAGTATTGGAAGATTAATATGATGAAGATAGACCCGGGGACCATAGATTTCACTAGTGGCTTCTCTCAAGAGCATAAGTATTTTACGGTGGGTGAACGAATTACTGTTGAGCAATTGAAAGAATTGAGCATAGTTATGAGAATATCTAGGTATGATCATGTATATAGGCATCACGTCCGAGACAAGTAGACCGACTCCTGCCTGCATCTACTACTATTACTCCACTCATCGACCGCTATCCAGCATGCATCTAGAGTATTAAGTTCATGAAAACAGAGTAACGCCTTAAGTAAGATGACATGATGTAGAGGGATAAATTCATGCAATATGATAAAAAAACCATCTTGTTATCCTCGATGGCAACAATACAATACGTTCCTTGCTGCCCCTACTGTCACTGGAAAAGGACACCACAAGATTGAACCCAAAGCTAAGCACTTATCCCTTTGCAAGAAAGATGAATCTAGTAGGCCAAACCAAACTGATAATTCGAAGAGACTTGCAAAGATAACCAATCATACATAAAAAGAATTCAGAGAAGATTCAAATATTGTTCATAGATAATCTTGATCATAAACCCACAATTCATCGGTCTCAACAAACACACCGCAAAAAGAAGATTATGGTGTTGATGTATTGAGATCTCCACGAGAGAGGGGGAGAACATCGTATTGAGATCCAAAAAGAGAGAAGAAGCCATCTAGCTACTAACTATGGACCCGAAGGTCTGAAGTAAACTACTCACACTTCATCGGAGAGGCTATGGTGTTGATGTAGAAGCCTTCCGTGATGGATGCCCTCTCCGGCGGAGCTCCGGAACAGGCCCCAAGATGGGATCTCGTGGGTACAGAAGGTTGCGGCGGTGGAATTAGGTTTTTGGTTCCGTATCTGATCGTTTGGGGGTACGTAGGTATATATAGGAGGAAGGAGTACGTCGATGGAGCAAAAGGGGGCCCATGAGGGTGGAGGGCGCGCCCTGGGGGGTAGGCGCGCCCCCCTACCTCGTGGCCTCCTCCTTTGTTTATTGACGTAGGTTCCAAGTCTCCCGGATCATAATCTTCCTAAAAATCACAATCCCGAAGGTTTCATTCCGTTTGGACTGCGTTTGATATTCCTTTTCTGCGAAACTCTGAAATAGGCAAAAAAACAGCAATTCTGGGCTGGGCCTCCGGTTAATAGGTTAGTCCCTAAAATAATATAAAAGTGAATAATAAAGCCCAATAAAGTCCAAAACAGTAGATAATATAGCATGGAGCAATAAAAAATTATAGATACGTTGGAGATGTATCAATCCTGTCGGCGACGTCCTCGAGGCGGCCGATCCAGCGGTTCACGCCCTCCTTGAAATCCTTGTGCTCGGCGGCCTCGTTCTTCTACAGCTGCTTCTCGGTCTCCAGCTCCTTGGCCAGGATCCCCTCCCGGGTTTTGGCCTCCGTGAGCATCCCCTCAAGGCCCTCCAGCTTCAGCGTGAGGTCCTCGACGGACTTGTTAGCCTCGGAGAGCTCCCCAGTCCTGCTGATGACCGCGCCATGCGCCTCCGTCAGGGCGCTGTTGAGCGTGTCCTGCTCCTGGGACAGCTTCAGGGCCTGCTCCTTCAGCCCGTCCCGCTCCGCCTCCAGCTCCTTCACCTTGTCGGCGTGAACCTGGGCCCGGGGATCCAGCGCCTCTTTGTGCCTCTGCTCTAGCTCACTGGTCCGCTGCAAGACAAGCTTCTCCACCTCTTCATCCTTGCCGCGAAGCGTGGCGCCAAGCTTCTCCTCGCGCGCGGCGAGGTCCTCTTCCTGAGAGTTCACCATGGCCTGGTGCTGGGTTCGGGCAGCCTCGGCTGCCGCGGCCAAGCCCACCGCCGTCTCCTGGGCCTTCTCGATGTCGGCTAGCTTTATGGTGAGCTCAACATCACGCTTGGCCAGCTCGCCCTGGGCGGCCTTTAGCTTGTCGCGAGCCTCGCGGAACCAGTCTTGCGTCTCGGCGACGCACTTCTGGAGGTCCGCCTCCGCCTTCTCCAGCACCGCCGTCCTGGACTTAGCCTTGTCCAGGTGGGCGCGGTGGAGTGCCTGGAGCTTCCGGAAGCTGTCGCCCATGGCCTGGAGGAGCCGCTCTTCCTGCGAGCCGTCGCCACCAACACTCGGCTCATCGATGACCACAAGCCCGGCGGCGGCAAGCACTTCGTCGTCGAACATCTCTCCCTCAACGGGTGCCCTGGTGCTCGACGCGCCTGGAAGGTGGATGAACGAGTCGTCACTCACCCTCAGGTACTTGCCGGAGCCGGAAGCAGCAGAGGAGGAAGGCTGGTCATCAGCCACCTCCTCCTCCTCCTCGGCAGCGGACCTGCCGGCCTCCCCGGCAGGCCCCTTGCCGGTCTCATCAGTGGTGGCCTTGCCGGCCTCCCCGGCAGGCCCCTTGGCGGCGTCCTCAGCAGCGCCCTCGGCGGCCTCCTCGGCGGCGATCCTCTCGACGTCCGCCTCGGCTTCCTTGGTGACGTCCTCGATGACGGCATCCACGTCCTCTGGGTTCACCGAGGAGGAATCTGGACATTGGAGAAGGGGGTGAGGCAAGGCCAAGACCAAGGGTCAGCAAGAAAGAAAAAGGAACAGGGACAAGAGGCGAGCGACTTACCACCGCCGGTGCCAGGATGGGAAAAAGAAGTCCCCTCCCTGCCAACATTTGGCATCGAGGCAAAGCCGCCAGCGCCCAAGTTCTCCTCCTCCTCCTCCTCCATGTGCGTGGGCTCGGTGCTTGGCACCCTTACTGGGGACGCCCATCGGGGCGGCGTGGTCGATGGGGGCGGCATGTTGGGAGTAGCCCTCTGCGGCTCCTCCTGCCGCCGCTCTCCTCCTGCATACCCGGCAAGGTCAGCACCAAAGTATCATACCCCTGACACGTGTCGACAAGGGGACGGTGGTGAGCTTACGCTAGGGGATGGACCGGGGGCTGCTGTCCGGGCTACTCAGCACCACCAGTGGCGCCTTTGAAGTACCAGCCGGGGGCTGGCCGCCCGCCCAGGTCTTGGCCCTCTTCACCCTTTGGGCCAGCGTCTCCACATCCCTGCCAGGATAAAATCAAGTCAAGACAAGCGACACTAATTGAGAAGGCAGAGATGACGGGAAGGAGCCAGATACTTACTCGTTGTCCGCCTCCTCCTCTGCTGTTTTCCTCTTCCTCCTCGGGCTGAGGGACCCATAGTCAAAAGTGACCCCCGCGTCGGCATCAGCGGAGGAGGGGAGGAGGGCGGAGTCTGCGGGCGCATGGACGAAGAAGAAGCAGAAGCCTTCTTCCTCGCTGCCACAGCCTTCACCACCTTCTTCGCCGCCGCGGCCCTCGTCTGGCGCGCGGACTCCTCCGGGGACTTTGGCTGCCGCGCGGCCCTGGCAGACCGCACCGGCTCGCCGGAAGTGGCTAGCCGCAGGACTCGCCCTCTCCCCATGGCCGGAGGTCAACAGCCCCGGCCTCCTCCGACGACGACTCGTCGGCCGCATCCTCAACCAGAGGAGCCTCGGTGCCGGCGTTGCTGGCTTCCCCGGCGGCCGCCGCCCATAGGGCGAGCTCCTCCTCCTGCGCGGCCGTCGCGTCCTTGTCCTCCACACCACCGGTGCTGCCGGCCTCCTCAGCAAGCTTCGCCTCCATCGCCCTGGCGGCGATGTAGTCCAGCTCCGCTTGGGTGGTGTCCTGGACAAGCAGCCGCTCGGCATCGGCGTTGGCGTATCCCTCGTGCAGGGTGTCGAAGAACTGTTGCACCTCGACGTCCTCCGGCTCAGCCCAGCTCAGGTCAGGGCCATGCGCGTTGCAGTCCGGCATCATGGCGATGATGTCGGTCCGACGCGAATTGTTGCACAACGGGACCACTCCCGCCGGCAACTTGAGCAAGGGCCCCTTGAAGACCTTGCCGGCCTTCGTGGCGGCCCTCGCGACCTTGCCGGTCCGCTCGACCTCGCGGTCACGGCCCACATCGAGCTGGAAGATCCGCTGACAGAAATGGGCGTGCCCCATCACTGTGAAATTGTGGTCGAGGCCGGGGCGGAGCCGCATGATGTCGGCGGGGTTCGTGAACAGCCAGGCCGGCCTACCCTTGTTGTGCAATGGAGCGATCCGGCGGCGGATGAAGTCCGCCCCGATCATCTCGAGGGTGAGCCCGGCCTCGGTGAGCCGAAGAATCCTGGTGGTGGCAATCGTGAGCTTCTTGTCGTCGGCGTCGACGTCGCTCCAATCTCTTCTGCGGACCGGCGGCGCCCGGCGAACTTCGTAGAACGCCGGCGGGTCCTTCTCTTCGATCCAGCACCACCGGCCCCGCCATTCTTCCCACCTCTCCTTCGTGGCGCCATCCGGGTACGCTCCCTTGGACCTTGGGATCCAGGTGATGCAACCAGAAATGGCGCCTCTCGTTTGGATCCGAGGGAAGAAGTAATGGCGGAAGAGCGCCGTGTTGGGGTGCACCCCGACGAAACCCTCGCAGAGGTGCGCGAAAAGGGCCATGCACACCACCACGTTCGGGGTGAAATCCAAGAGGCGGAAGCCAAAGGTATGCATGATGTCGCTGAAGAAATCGGAGAAGGGAGGACAAAGCCCGCAGGAAAAATAGTCGACAAAGAAGGGGTACCGATTTGGGGCAGCCTCGGCGCAGTTGGCGGGGATGACGCGCGTGGCTGGATGCCCCGACTTCTCTCCCCCCGTCTTCACCCCCCACAGGGGCTTGAAGGCTTCCCGAAGCTCGAACACGTCAACTGTCGAGGGGAAGAAGGCGAACTGCGTCCGCTGCACCGCCAGCGCACTCTCCGGCGGCTCCGCCGCTCCGGCATCCTTGGCCACTCCCTTGCCCTTGGTGAATTTTTGCGCCATGGCGGCTGGGGGAGGGGGGCAAGAAACAGAGGACGGCGGGAACACAACGACGACGAGCAAGAGCGAAGCTTGGGGAAGAAGAGGAAGGCGAACAGAGACTTCCGAGATTGGGGTTGAGCGAAGGGTAAAAGGAACAGTGCGCCCGCGGTTATCCCTTTTTATGGGGAAGGTGCGGGTCGCGCTGCCCATTTCTGCGATGTGATGCATGCGTGCAGGAACCGCCCCACGCATGCCGCCCACGTCACGCGCGCCCCTCCACGTCGCACATTCAACGCGGGACGTGGGAAGCGCAGCGCGTGAAAAGTTTTACCGGGGTAAAAACCACCCCGCCTGCCCGCGCACCGTTTTGGGCCTGGCCCAACAACGTGTCGCGCTTATGTGTGGCCCAGTCCCGGGGGCTCCTGTCGGTGTACAAAAGAAGGGGCACACCTTTGTACCCCTTTACCTGTGCACGGGCAGCCGGAGCCGCGCCCACGGCAACACCAAGCAGAGCAGGGGAGGTGAACCAAGGCAAAACCGAAGCGCAAGATAGCCAGGGCAATGCCAAGACCAAGAACGCAAAGAAGCAGAGTGGCGGAGCAGTTTCCCCCGGCAAGACCCTTGCCGGGGCAGCGCGCCCAAACACCAACAGGGCGAGCCACCCTTGAGCCCACGTCCCCAACACCATCAGCCACGTGGGGCCAGGGCTCGGGAGGCACCTCCGTGGTGGCATGCAGATCTTTGTGAAGACATATTCAAGATCAGATGAGGATTAGAAGACAACGATCCTCGACAAGATCCTTGCCGAGGAGAGCCACGAGACCCCCGGCAAGATTCTTGCCGGGGACGACAGCGCGCCACGGCAAGACCCTTGCCGCCCCCCCCCCCGGCAAGGCTCTCGCCGAAGATGCCAGCGGGGCCACTGCCAGACCCGCACCAGCCAAGTCTCCACCGCCGTTCGCATGCAGCTGCCAGCCCAAACCAGCTGGGCAGGCACCTGCATGGCAACATGCATCTTCCAGGCCAACTCAGCAGGCGCCTGCGTGGCGGCATGCAGATCTTCGTGAAGACCCTACCACCGCGCCACCTCAGCTGCATGCCTGCCTACATGGCGTCGCATGCATCACTGGCCAGGGCGCGTGTTGAATCGAGGAGGAGCGGCGACG
Organism: Triticum aestivum; assembly: GCF_018294505.1. Classification (NCBI taxonomy): domain Eukaryota; kingdom Viridiplantae; phylum Streptophyta; class Magnoliopsida; order Poales; family Poaceae; genus Triticum; species Triticum aestivum. The sequence continues at coordinate 7,953,592 of NC_057811.1, read as the reverse complement.
GATGGGACGGGCCTCGCCCCCGTCCCCGATAAAGCTAGGGGACAGCTCAGCGGCGCATTAAATGCGACTTGTCCTGTAATACGAGCGATAAGCTCGCAATACTGTGCGCCTTTCCACCTCCTGTATGCCACTGTGGCAGCCCCTTTCGCCTATAAAAGGAGGCCCATGACATACTGTAGGAGGATTCGGCTCTTTGGAACCACGCGCTCACCATAGCTAGTTCGAGAGCTCAAGAACTCTCTGAAATATACCCACCAATGCAGGACTAGGGTTTTACGCATCCTCGCGGCCTGAACCTGGGTAAACGATCCTTGTGCTGACTGCTGATCCTGCTCTTCTTGCAACCCTGCGCCCCGGCAACCGTAGTAGGGATTCTTGTGATCCCATAGGTGTCGTTCCACACTGACACACTCTCACTCTAGGGATCGACAATATGAAATAAACACATGCACATGCTAGAATTCAATAGAGTATGGGTGTCTCATAGACCTATTTTCGTCCATATGCAATTTGCAAAATTCATGATCTCATCCAAAAATAATAATAACATTTATATTTTAATTTAATGCGTAGAACTGCCTTTTACACGTAGATGCACTATGCCTCGGCCCGTTGTCACAAACACGCTATATATCTCTCTATCTACCGCATAAGTGCACACACTTTATATGCATCGGCATTTCTCTTTCACACATGCTCACAATCTCTCTCGGGGTGTCGGGGAGTCTCGCGCACATGCTCTCTCTGTATCTCTCTCTCTCTTTCTGACTACTATGTACCACTCTTTTCACTAATCTCAGTTGGAAAACACTATTTCTCTCACATGCATATATACACACGCATGGTCTCTACTAGCCCTCTATACGCACATATATGTGCCTACGTGTCTCTCGCACGCACATTATCTTTAGGCCTCTCTCGCACACATTGCCCCCCAGACACACCTCTCTCTTAGTTGTTGGTAGATATGATTCCATCATATCATTCGGTAGGATATCCCTGACTGTTAGGCTGGATGGTAATACGAGGCAAAGTTTTACCCTAGTTCGGACCCTTGTAGTTGAGGAAAAAGCCTACTCCTGATGCTGTATATTAGTGATAGGGGTGTGTACAAAGTACACGTGAATACCAGGCATTGTGCGTGTGTGTATACTATCGACGAACTAGCCCCCAAGCTTCTATAACATACTGGGGGCCTAGGGTTACAAATCATATATAGTCGGCTTATCACCAGTGGGGATAGAGTCCTCCGCGACTCTGGTAGCTAGCTTCGTGTTGTACGCCGAGTCCTCCACATGGGTCTTCGTATAACGCGTCTCGATCCAACCTATGTGACGCAGGATGGAACCGACCCATGAGTCCTCATGTTGACCCACCACAACTAGAAATGATGTGCCCACAACACCACACACGCAATCAGCCACTAAGAAAATAAGCATATACAATAGTACAATGTTATACATGAAAGTTAATTGCATGGTGCATCCAAAAATATTTGTTCTGCATTGTGAATGTTTATATATTCTCCTAAAATATTAGTCACGGGAAAGATAAACGAAGGGCATATCTCTCCTTGTCTCCACCGGACATCCCCTCTTTCTATACCACTTTCACGTACGCACACAAACTATCTCTCGGCCCTCTAAAAGTATGCATGCCCATGACACATTCACGCGTGACGGTCACTGTATTTGAAGGTAAAGCACTATACGGTCACTGGACTTCAAAATATGCTCATTACGGTCACCGTATACATTCTCGTGATGATCATACGGTATCTAGCTCACGATATGTCTCCGTATTTCTTGATGACACTGACGGACTTTGCATTTGATGCGTGCTCCGTATTTTGTTGACGACACTTACGGGCATTGTATTTGAAGTGAAAGCATGATATGGTCACTTGACTTCAGAATAAGCTCATCACGGTCACCACATACATTTTGTCATGCTAACCAACATGTGGTTGGATGGTTAGGAGGACAGTGGTTTGTCGAGCCCACCAGGGTTAAAGTCCCGGTGCTTGCAGTATTTTCGCCGATGTGCGTTCAGTGGGAGGACACGTTCCACTCGATTATGAGGCACCTATGGTGACTTCGTAAAATCTCAAGATCATATGCTGGCTCACTCTCTCGAAGGTGCTCATAGGGGTAGGGTCTGCATGTGTGCGCTTATAGCGGTGAGTGCTTGCACGTATATATGAGCCCTTGCGTCTGTACCGTGTTAAAAAAATACATGTCATGATTATACGGTCACTGGATCACCCGTACAACTCCATATTTTGTTGATGACACAATCAATTGACCAGTCAAAGGTTCCACGTGGCGCAACTAGTGTTGCACCATCAGGGCGCATAACCGTGGGGCCCACCTGTCAGCTCGTATATGAAAGAAATGGTAGTTTGAGTCTGTACTGTGTTAATAAAATACATTTTAGGGTGATCATACGGTCACTGGCTCATCATACAGCTCCGTAATTTGTTGATGACACGATCAATTGACCAGTCAAACGGTCCACATTCAGCAGCGCACATTATCATAAGGCCCACCCGTCAACGCGTATATGAAGGACAGAAATGGTAATAAATTAGTGATCGGTGGGTACTCGAAGTCGTGAGACCTCTGGTTGGCAGTTGCCGGCGGTTGGGGGGGCCGCGTTGATTGGGCGGTGGGGTGGGGATCGCCGGAGAAAAAGCTCGGCGCGGGGGGCCTAGAGGGATGGCCGGTGTGGCGGCGGACCGGCGGTGGGGAGTGGTTTTGGGGCGGGTGGGGCGGCGTGGCGGCGCGGGCCGGCCGTGGGCGGCGGGGGCCGGCGGTTCGGCCGGTGGTGGCTGGCGGCTCAGGAGGGTGGAGTTTGATGATAAACTGCAGGCCCTTGATTTCGTATCCAACGGCTGGAAAATCTAATGACCAGAGATGAAAAAGTCAGTCGATTGACGTGTAGCCTCACCCTGCACGTACACATGCACGCACGCAAGACACGCATGCATGCAGGCGTGCAACACTGACACGTACGCATAACGAACACACGCACGCATGTAGGCGTGCAACACTGACACGTACGCATGCACTCACGAACACACGCACGTACACACACAGGCATGCAACACTGAAACGTACCCTTGCACGCACGCAACACTCGCACGCCTGCATGCACACATCACACGACGCAAGACACACGCTCAACCTATATGTGCACGCACCCTTTGTTAAGGACATGGATTGTTACGGGTATTAATCAATATTATCTGTGATAAGCAGAACATTGATGTTTGCAGCGGTCTTTATGAATCACAACGCATCGAACGGGCTATCAACATAGTAGGCTTATCAACATGGCAAGGATGACATCACACTCAATGAACAATCATCGGTTTATGAAATGCCACTTCTGACCGCCCTGGCCCACCAAAGGTTCCTCTGCTATGCGCTGCCTGCATTGGGTCACTGACATGCAGGCCATGTACCCAAAGAGCCCACACGTCAGTGGAAGAACGGTGCGGTGTCCTACGTCAGAGTCGAGGGCGTCACTCGCTGCACGCCCAGCTGAACACGCCTCCTTGCCGCATTCAAACGCCTCCATGAAACCCGCCCGTGTGGAAGCCGAGAAACCCACTCTGGACACACGTCCGTTCATGACCGGGCCGGAATTAAACGCAACGCCGGCCAAGCTCCTCCCGTCCGCCGTCTATTTAATCTCCTATTTAAACGAGACCAAACGCCGACCAAGAATCGCACATCTCCGCCGCTCCCCTATCTCCTCCTTCACCATTTTGTCCACTCTTACAATGGCTTACGAAGAGTAGTTATTCCGCACAAGCCATTTGTCTAGGTTTGTATCTCTCTCATACACCCACATAGGTGGGGGACGTGCACGAAGAGAAGAGGTGCACGTACTCCCGTCTCTTTCCCAACCACACCCGCGCGGGTACACGGTGGAGCTCATTTCTGTACGAAAAGGCAGCCCATGTGGTAATTTGACCGTGTACTGGTTGTCCACTTGGTGGAGGGAGAATTCTACCACGGGTGAACAAACAAATTGCGACTTAACGCGTTATGTTAAAAAAGAGGCAAACCATGTGGGGCCTACCTTAGAGGCAAGGCTCTATACACTGGAGTACTTTTGATGTGTCCCGTCAACTCGCAGAACGAGGAGAAGCTTGCTTAGTACGCTGTCTCCCCCGCCCATGGGCGCGGTGGCTCGCAGGATGAGGTGAAGCTTGCTTACTAGTAGTAGTATTGTACGCCTTACGCCCGCTCCCTCACCCACGCGCGTGGTGGCTCGCAGGACGAGGAGAAAATTTTACTACTCCCTGTTTACTCCTCGTCCCTACTACCTTCGTTAGAGAGATTATCATATTGTTTGGAATATATATGTCCTTTAGTACTCCCTCCATTTACTTATACAAGGCCACTATAAAAAAATACATTTTGCATCTATACAAGGCCACAAATAGTAATCAAGACAAAAGTTACTACTCCCTCCTTTCCAGTTTATGGCTCAATTTCAAAATCTCTCCAACCAAGGTAGACGGTGAGTGGTCGAATTAATTTCGTACTCCTAGTTTGCACAAGTAATTAGTACGCTCCTTTTTCTCAAGAAGTTATGTTTACCGAGGCATTAATTAGAACGAATGCATGAATGACCACTAAATTTCCATGAACTTCTACATGCATTGGTGAGTTTTCTCTTGACACTGCTTGCATCGGGTGATCTAACGCACCTCGAAATCCAACATGTGATGTTACTACTACTAGTAGTAGAATTGAGACTTATAAAACGGAAAAATAAATGTTTTTTAGATGAGCGCTATAAACCCTAGTGGGTATGTACTACGTAAAATCAGATTTTCCTAAAACTAAGTTGCTCAACCTTTATTTGCTTGTTTCCTTTCCAGCCTCCTTGCCTCGAACAGACTATGCCAAACTCCACTGCCTGCCGCGCGGGAAAAGACCCGCCCTCGCCTTTTTTTAGTCCGGGTTTGTATCGATGGATCGCGTGAAGCAGCAAAAACCCAAGCCGTGTCTTGTACTCCTCCGTCGACGCTCGCTTTCATGAATTCTGTACTTCCTGTCGCCGACATGTGGGACATATAGCAACCGGGTCGACGTGTCAAGCACCAAATAACAGTGCAGAACAGCAGGGGGGACACACCCCAGTCGTACCTCCCCAGTAGTAGTAGTAATGAGCAATGAGACGTCAAATCACAATGCCGCACCTTCCCAGATGGACGAAGCAACCATTATTTCACACTTCGGTTCACCATCATCTCAAACCACGTAGTATTGCTTCTGTCTCAAGAGGGACACGCACATCGCCTTGGTACATCATGACACGTGGGACAGCATGACAGGCCATGCTCCCCCGCTGATTGCTCGGTAAAATCACCTCATTTTTACTACTATACTTCCTCTGTATCGGTTTACATGGCATGCACGTCGTTCTAGGTTGAGAATTTAACTGGCTATATATGTGATGAACAGTATATGTTTAGAAACTACAACCGCTTAATAATCCAATGATATTCTTTTTGTGACATAGTAACTCATATTTAGTTAGTCAAATGGATGACCTAGAACTACGTGCACACCCTATAAACCGAGACGCTTAAAAAAACGAGACGGAGAGGGTAGTTCAATACGTATCTTTTTAGATCAATATAGTCGGGATTCACCAAGGAGCAAAACCAAGTGGTAGGATGCACCTGTCGTGTTGGCGTGGCGACTCAAGCAGGGTCAGTCCGCACACGAAATGGCGACACTCTTAACATGACCCCTTTGGCCGACATGTGGCTCATCCATCGTCTTGTTCCACGTGCGATGCACAAAATTACAGTTCGGAGCAGCGGTTGGAATTGGAGGCACCCCAGTCGTAGCGCCGCAGTAGTAGAAAATGAGCGATGAGGGGTCAAATCACAAAGCCCCACCTTTCCCGCATTAAGCTGGACGGACGAAGCAACAATCATTACAATCTAGGGCGCAAGAGCGTAAAGAAAAGAGAAAACCAATGATGTGTGCGGCAGCTACCTAGGGCACCCTAGGGTAGGGGTCTCCACTACAGATCATTTTTTTAAAGCGCCTCCACTACAAATCGGCTTCTCCCTCGTCCTCTTGAAGAAAACCGATGATGCGTGCGGCGGTAGGGTTTGTAGGAGTACTACTATGGCGTGCGGGGCCACGTCGTAGTAAACGGGAGAGGGATTGAGTTTGAGTCGACGCATTAATATGTGTGGGCCGCTTGGTTTTAGGGGAACGAGGCAGCATTTTGGGTTCGGGGACCAGTGGAGATATAGTACATACAAAAAATTGTGGACGTAGGCTCGACCGAAAGGCAATGATGCATGGGCCCTGCATTTTGATATACCTGGGGCCGCGTGAAATTTGCTACTCTACTCAAAACTGGTAAGGTACACATGCATTGAACGCATGAGATTTCGAAACCAAATTATGAATAAATACACACTATAGCATGTAAAGCTTTGAGTCATATATGCATGATGTAGATGTTCGTTTAGTTCTTATAGTTCATCTCATTCAAAATCAATTATTTTTATAAACATGTTAAGATTCATGGGGTTGTGCATTGTAAAGCACAAAGTAAAAACAAATAATGGCAATTCATTTAGAAAAAAAATTAATTATGATACGGAAGATTCTAGAACAAAGGAGAAGTGCTTGTGTTTTGAGGTTTGTGCATTATGCTTAAGTTCAACCATGGGGTCTTCTAAATTGTACATGTGGCAGATCTGGTGGAATGTTGATGATATCCAACGACCAGTAGTGCTCGGATTTGCCATCTCTGCACTGTCGGATTAGCTTCATCCAGCGACCATCTTTCAAGTTATTCGCACACTATATAGTTCTTGTGCCATAGTTGCATGTCTTGGAAAAAAGCTACTAGTGGGTTGTACTAGCTATTTAGGAATAGAAGATGTATACATGGAAGTTGTAGGTAAAGAGATGACATGGAGTATCTCAATTCCTATGAGTAGGGATTGGAAAAGAGATGTCATTTGGTTCACATCATAGGAACTTTTCTATTGAATCTAGAGATGACATGTATCTCAATTCCTATGAGGAGGGATTAGAAAAGAGATGTAATTTGGTTCATATCATAGGAACTTTTCTATTGAATATATGCTAATGTTTATTTTCCTTTGAAATTATGGGAGTATAGGAATCCATTCATATGAACCAAGTGGCTCTAAAGCTATAGAAATGACATCATGTTTATTTCCTTTGAAATGTGGAGTATATGAATCTATTCCTATGAACCAATTGGCTCTAAAGGACAAAATCCTATAAAATTCATATCATATAGAGTTCCTATGATATTCCTCCACACCAAAGGATGGTTGAAATTGCTGCAGGTGATACGATGGTTTTTCTTTGTAGACTCCTCCCCCATCTTTATAGTTACCTCTCGAAGATGAATGAAATGATATATACAGGGTATTCTACATGTGCAATTTGGTAATGAAAACTCGGTAAAACTTTGCGAGGTTTGAACTTTCAATAAGGCTATATGCATTGCATTTTGGAACGGAGGGAGCATACGGCAGTTGCTAACACTCATGTGGAAGATTTGTGTGTAGGAGGAGTGGCTGTTCTGTTAAATGACATGGCAAAACTGACACTGTCGGATGCTGATCTAATGGTTCTTACGGCGTTTGTCAGGAAAAGGCTTGTGTCGAACGTTTGTCGGATAATGATTTACGGACACATGCATTGCATTGATATGTGCCCCCCTCTCTATCATGCACACGCACCCTCCCGAGTCCTCTCGCACCCACCGTCTATCTGCAGGTAGAAATCACACACATATGTGCTCTTCACACCCTACCCTCAGAACTTCTAAAAAACAAAAGACGTCACGCACATTTTATTTTAGCTCACACGTCACACACTTATACTATTACTCTTGTGGAGAATGTTCTTTGGGCATAGTATATTGTACTCTCACGAAGAGAAGCGGTGCACGCACGCACTAGTTCTCTCACACCCACTCGCGGGTACACATAGGAGCGCATTTTTTTGAAGCTGGCACACCAAAATCACTCCACTATATATATAAGCAGTAGCCTTAGCGCTTGCGTTACTAGGGTTCCTCTCGTTCACTCTCTCATGCTCTCCCGATCTAAGCAAGACATAGGTGGCCACACTCTCTCTCAGCTCACGGCTGGTCACAAATCCGGCCGGACAACCTCGACCGGGGCAGGGGTGTAGGTGCATCGTTCATGTTGTCGTCGGCGGAGAGGGAGGAGACCAACGGCTGCCCGCGTGTCCTGATCAGCGGCCGTGCCGTTCTCTCCGAGAGAGCGCCCGCTCCGGAGGGCCTCTGACCCCTTCTTCCTCCCTGCGGTATTGTGGCCAAGATGCGGCCTCCCGACACCGTCTTTGCCACATGCCGACGACCCTCAGGTATATATTCCTTCGAAACCTGACTTGCTCTACTGCCCCAGCTCCCCACTTGGCTTCGTGTGGATCTTTTTCTACTTCTGTCCGCTGTTCCAAAGCCACCTATACTTTTACTATTATTAGAGGTAAAGCTAGTTCATACAGTCGACTCTAAGAGTTGGTTCAAATAGGGAAGAAAGTGGGAAAGCTGTAGTATGAATCTAGGACTTGGTTCTAAGAGGAAACGGGGGAAAGTAGTAGTTACTGGCTACCCAACCGGTCTCTTGGTTGAAAAGACGAAGAAAGCATGGTGGATGGCGAAGGGTGGGGAGAAGTGGACCTATCTCTTGGTTGAAAAAGGAAAGAAAGTGACGGGTGTTGGGGGACAAGCAAATGAGAATGAGAAGGTCTAGATTTCCTATGCTCACATAGGAAAATGTCGCCGAGGAGATAAAAAATGGGACAAATGCAGACATGCTGCCTGAGTGTTTGCCGCTCTCGGCAACCACATCTGCCTCACCACTTTATGCCCCTGCTGTCCCTACGCCCATATCGCTACCGTTAATGTAAAATCACATGAAGCATTAAGCAATGCCACCTAATGTCACTATAAGTAATGGTCTAGTGCCGTCGATAAATTGAAGCAATGCCACCACCATTTTATGAAGTGCTTCCGTCTTGCTTTATTTCCCATGAATTGTGTTTTTGCAGTTACACTTAAATCTCACACCGCTAACATTGCTTCATCCCAGTGGAACTGCACAAATTTGATTGCACATTTACTGACCATGTGCTACTCTCATGACAGTAATACTAATGCTATTGTTCTGCATGTTAATCTAGTGGCAGTGTTGATGTGATGTGATGCTACTTACTTAAGGACACTTTCATACTGTCAATCTAGTGCCAATTATAACACAATAGATGTTGTTGTTAATCATACGCCACTTCAAATATCTATCACTGTTTAAATAACCGTATTTCGTATTTACGCAAACAGGGATGTCTGTCTCCATATCGTTTCGGGATGTCTGTCTCCGTATCGTTTCTATTCGCGCAATCAAAAGCACACACCTCAGTTTTAGTAGAACTGCGCAAAATGAGATGGCTATCCCTCGTTGCCATCGTCTAACCACCCGTCTTCCAGGTATTCCTATATTGGTAGTTACTAGGTTGACCAACGCAATATAAAAGAAGTTGATTCGTGCGTTTTACTTCCTGTTGCAGTGTAGGGACGAGCGAAATGCACTTTCTACTAGTTCATCCATTGACCGAGGACTAGCTGGCACGGCTGCATGGCGGTTTTTTGGACAGGTGCGCGAACAAGAGGCATTGTGGTCTGCTTATTTCTGCAAATAGCGGTGCTTAAATTTAGTGGAATGCACAAGACTTTTAGCTGGTCAGTACACTACATGGTTCAGTTCAGCATTCCAGCTGAGAACACAATTATAATTGGTTATTCCGGAATGAGAGAACCTAACCCTGGATGGTGGCAACAAGAAAAAACCAGAGTGAACTCCAGGAAATTTAAGCCTGCCGGGAGGCCCTTTGCTTAGAGAAGCCTTGCTTGTTTTTTCCTGATTTGTAAACCTTCTCACAACTTTGTCTTTTGCTGTGAACTAGTATATGTTTGTTATGTTCTATGAATCATTGAGATGTATAAAATTGCTTAACTTGTGCTTTTCAAGTTTTTTATGAAGCCGAGTTTAATGTGAGTGTTCCACATGAACGCTGGACTACCGTGTGAATGTTTGGAATTTACATTGTGGCCTCAGTTAACTGCATGAACCACTGTAACAAGATACATAGTTGCTTATATGTCAGACAGCAGATTGTTGATTGTTAGCTGGTCGATAGCCTAGTGTTGAAGCGAGCTGAGCCAATCTACCGTGTTTTGCACAACTGCTTACAAGTGGGGTAGCACCAATAGTGTTTACAAGTACTTATGTATACGTCAGCGCACAGTTCTCGAACGAGTACTCTATTTCATCAAAACACACACTGCTCGTATGATAAACCGTGACAACTTATGTCTTACCATGCCATATTCATGAAAATACTAGTGAGGATGCATCTGTTTCGGCAACAATTACGATGGTTCTCACATGATTCATGGGCACACAAAAGTAGCAGCAGTGCCCATAGACGGATTCAAACAGAGTACTAGCCCCAGAGGGATCGATAATAGGCAAGGTTCGGATAATTAGACACAATCCAAGCTACTATTAAACACTAGCTGGGGCAACTATTTCATGCCTCGATCTAATTTGGGCTGGACACAAGACGTACCTTGCCATGAACATCATCGAGGACGTCCGGCAGTAGCTCAATCCTGTGAACCTTCATGAAGACAACCTTGTGGCCTTGCCACTCATAAAATTGTTTGTGGAGGCATGCCACGTCATCTTCCTGCGTAAGCTTGACAAGAACAGTATGCCTCACAAACGAAGGAGTAGCTTTGAACTTCTTGTGCTTCAGTACACCCTGGACAACACGCCTGACAACAGTGAGGCTGGAATACAACTCTTCATTGGTATAAGCGCAAATGGCTTCCAGGATCTAACAGCCTAAAAACTTTGTTTTCCCAGTGCGTAGATTCAGGTCATCCGCCTCATAGCGAGTGACATGTACAATCACACAATCCTTGTCTACATCAGGGCTCTAATTGAAACAAAAACAAATTCTGAATTACTTTCCAGTATAAGAAACACAAGTTATTTAAACCACTATGTATTGCATGGCACCGAAGCTAATAAAATTTTGCATTATTCATCACCACATACTTAGATGAAAAACCACAATCGAGATCGGCAAAGAAGAAAA